>NW_012278427.1:0-4966 GCF_000151885.1 Dipodomys ordii
CGAGCCGTGCGGGGTCGGGGCCTGGTGGGAAGGAGGAGTGTCTGCCTGACCACTCCTCCGGGGCATCCTCCGGACCTGGCGGCGAACTTGGGCGAGAAGGATGGCTCGGGGCGGTGGAGGGAGCCCGGGGCCGGGGCGGGGGGGCGCGGGGGGACACTGGCCGAGCCGCTCCGCCAAAGGTTACAGTGTTATTTCTTGGGTAGAAATGGTACTTGATGGATTGTATCTCATGACCCATAAGATGAGACTGTTGGTTGTTCTTTGGGGCTGGAAAACTCAGGTCAAAATTATGGGGTAGATTTGATGGTCACTTTATAATAGGCCCCTCTGGAGTCTGATAATCATCTCATTTGCGAGTTTTGTACCTGGCCTACTGTTAGACATTGATGTCCCAGATGCAGCGTGTGAATTCTTATTGTTGTAGTGTCTTGTCCACTCTGTGTTCTAATCTCTATTTTTCATGTATATATCATGTATATATATATAAATGTATGGACACACGTATTATATATACATATTCATATTTTATATATTCTCTCTACACATCTTTTTCATATATACATATATATATTCAAACTTCTGTTTGAAGTTCAACTTCTCACAATGTAAACAGTGATGCCATCAGAGGTTGTAGTTGAATTACAGATGATTTTTTATGTGAAATGTTTACCCTTAGTTCAAGGATTGGTGACCAGGCCTTCACCTTTGAGTAAGCAAGAGACCTACATGATCTCTCTTAGTTTTTTCTTGGAGACCAGGTAAGGTGTGTTAGGTGGCCTATGATATTTTTTTTTTTTAAATAAATCTAGCACATGTGTTACTGAACTAAATTTAGAGGGTCTTAAAATTTTGGGTTGACTGTCTATTGGACCTATTGCCCTCACTTTCAGTTGACCAAGAATATTCTTGTTCTGGTAGCCAGTACTGTGATGCCACCCCATTTGTTAATTACAAGCCATAGAGACTTAACTCAGGTTTCTTAGTTTGTAGGCCTGCCTGGTTAAGTGGTTACCTACTGAGAGGCCATTCATTAGAAATATTCCATTGATTCGTGAGTGTCAAGCAGGACCTGGTGAATTAGTGGTCAAATCATTAGAATGCCTGTGAGAAAATTATATACTGCTTTAACTGCAAGTATGTCCACAGATAATAAGGACGACTTCAGAGGAAAGAAGCAGAGGTCCACAAAAGAGCCTACTGCAGTGCTTCCCAATATTCCAACAGCATGGTGGTTTTTAAATCTTCTCACTCAGGTTTCTAGTAAAATGGTGGGTAGGATGGCTGTGTTAAGAGCCATTTGCGACCTGGGTTGTGAACCAGGAAGGTGTACTGCAGACTGTGAATAGTTCTTGAAATTTGCTCCAGGCTTTGAGGAGTGGTAAAATCAGTTTAGAAATCTACTTTAAGTTCTCCTTAATACTTTCTGTGGCAAAGTGGAATTCTGAGGTACCAAAGGGAGTATTCATGTTTTAGAGAGTGTGTGGTGAGGGTTATTAGAAGTTGAGAGAAGAAAGTGTTCTTATAGTTGTGTAGGGTAGAAAAGGAGTTTGGTAAATATCCTGTCATATCATGGAGGAGTATTTTTATAGAGGTGCACCCGAGTCTCTTTTATTTCCTGATGTCACCGGTGCTTAGCATAGTTCTCAGCAATTCTATGCCTGCAGATCTTTTTTGAGTAAATGATTAGTATTGTTACGGAAGACGAAGTAGTTAGGGGAGTTGATAGCAACATTAGTTATTAAAAGCTACTTGAGGGCTGGGAAGGTGGCTCAGTGGTAGAGCGCTTGCCTTGCATGCATGAGGCCCTGGGTTCGATTCCTCAGCACCACATAAGCAAAAAAACAAAACAAAACAAAAACTGGAAGTGGTGCTGTGGCTCAAATGGTAGAGATTTAGCCTTGAGCTGAAGAGCTGAGGGACAGTACCCAGGCCCAGAGTTCAGGCCCCACAACTGGACCAAAAAAAAAACAACCCACAAATAAAAGCTACTTGATACTTTGCATTTGATTAATAAGCCATTTTCATTTCCTCGCTTGTAACTTGATTTTTCATTCAAGAGATTCTGTTTCTATAAAGACTGTCATTCAGGGGCTAGGAAGGTGGCTCAGTGTAGAGTGCTTGCCTTGCATGCATGAGGCCCTGGGTTCTAGTCTTCAGTACCACATAAGCAGAAAAAGCAGGAAGTGGCACTGTGGCTCAAGTGGTAGAGCGCTAGCCTTGAGCTGAAGAGCTGAGGACAGCGCTTAGGCCCAGAGTTTAAGCCCCACAACCAGCAAAAAAAAAAAAAAAAAAAGACTGTCGTTCAGTACTACCCTGTCGATAGTTGTAGTTTGTTTTATTTATTTATTTTTTTATTTTGTCGGGGTGGGGCTTGCACTCCGGGCTTAGGCTCTGTCCCTGTGCTCTTCAGCACAAGGCGAGCGCTCTACCGCTTGAGCCACAGCGCCACTTCTGGTTTTCTAGTGGTTTATTGGAGATAAGAGTCTCACAGACTTTCCTGCCCGGGTTGGCTTTGAACTGTGATCCTCAGATCTCAGCCTCCTGAGTAGCTAGTATTACAAGAGTGAGCCAGCGGTGCTCAGCTCTCCTACTTTTTGAGTTTTAATGTATTTAACATTTTTTTGGGTGGTTATTGACCGACCTTCCTTCCTTCCTTCCTTCCTTCCTTCCTTCCTTCCTTCCTTCCATCCATCCTTCCTTCCGTCCTTCCTTCCTTCCTTCCTTCCTGTTTGTCAGTGGTGGGGCTTGAATTCTGGGCCTGGGCGCTGTCCCTCAGCTCTTCAACTCAGGGCTAGTGCTCTACCGCTTGATCTACAGCGCCACTTCCGGTTTTCTTGTGGTTTATTGAAGATAAGAGTTTCACGGACTTTCCTGCCCGGGCTGGCTTTGAACTGCGATCCTCAGATCTCAGCCTCCTGAGTAGCTAGGATTACAAGCGTGAGCCACCAGCGCCCGGCATTTTTAAGAATTTCTAATTACAGGGTTGGAAGTATGGTTCAAGTGGTAGAGTGCCTTCCTAGGAAGGCGCTATTTTCAAACCTCATTGTAATTTGTATTATGTAATTTGGTTTTGGTCTCACAGATAGGTGAATCTTCTTATTTAAAAGAAACAAAGGACATTATGTCTTGGGTTTTGCTTTTGGATCATGGATTTTATACATTACACAAAAGTGCTCTGAAAATTTGAGTACATGTTGCAAGTATTATGCAGAAACAACATGCTTATGCTGTTGTAACTCAATGTTGAAATCAAATTGGGTTTCACATAGGGAACTTCATAATTTGGTTTGAAGCCACAAGACTAAGAATGGTTTGGGAGAAGTTCGTGCAAAATTATATGACTAGTTGCTTCTTACAGACCACCCATTTCTGCAGAATTTATATCTAATTTTATGATCAATGAGACATTGATTTAAGACAAAATATGAGATCATATCCATATTGGTTTGAACTAGGACTCAGTAATTTTAGAGGCTACCAAAGTTATTAATATGTCATTGCTATTTTTAATCATAATTTGATGATACTAATGCTGGTATGCTTTTATATTTTCTTTTGTGCTGTATCAAGAAACTTAGTATAACTCCCAAGTTCATATTTGTATAAGATGTTAAAAATGAAAATAGTTATTTTAGAGAGAGAGAGTCTTGGTATTTAGCTTGACTAGCCTTGAGTTTGAAATTCTTCTTCAGCCTCTTCAGTGCTGGGATTAGCACTTTTGCTATCATGTCTGGTGTGAAAATTGTTTTAGTACAGACAGTGATAGACCATAAATTGTGAGTTCAAGCCTTTATCCCTTTTGTTTCTGGCAAGCCACAGGACCCTCCTGAGCTCTCATTAGTAAAAGGAGGAAGAGCAATCTATTTCACAGGGCTGTTAGGGAAGATCAAGTGGAATGGTGTATATGGAAAGCAATTTAAAAATGTTAAGAGGATGGCATTAGAATTCTGTTGTATTAAAGTTCTATTTTCTTGAGTTTGCTTGTGAAATGGTGGTAAACTTGGTACAGCTTGGTACATGTCAAATGCAGAATTACCTAAGGTTACTGATAGGGCATCAGAAAGGTTTCCTTTCCTGCTCTGAGAAACCTTTCAACATTTGCATCTGCTAATAGGAATGGTCACAGTGTTGCAGGGATCTGGGATATCTTTTGTTTGTGCCAAGGTCTTGTAGTTGGAGTGGGCTTGCTACATTTCACTCATTTTCCCTATGTTAGAGCTCTGGTAGAAGATGCTCAGAACAAGGAGTTTAGCACAATTTGTGTCTTAGAACTTGTTTTAGAAGTTTTAGAACTGTGTTTTTGAAATGGCAGGTGGCAATGTCATGTCACAGGATAATCAATGTGCTTTGAAAAACAAGTATTCAGAAACAGGCTTTGAAAAGAATATATCAGTGTATTGCATTTGGTACAAGTAACTTGATTGGGAACCAGTACTTGTTTATTGCTTTTTTTTTTTTTCTTCTTGCCAGTCCTGGGGCTTGAACTCAGGGCCTGGGCTCTTTCCTGAGCCTCTCTTTGCTCAAGGCTACTACTCTACCACTTGAGCCACAGTGTCACTTCCTGCTTTTTCTGTTTATGTAGTACTGAGGAATTGAACCTAGGGCATCATGCATGCTAGGCAAGCACTCTACCACTACGCTACATTCCCAGCCTATGGCTTTTTAAAACTATGTTTATGTATATGCACAGGTTCTGGTATGAAAATGTGTTTTTCTTATGGTTGTTAAAGCATCAAAAATAGTTGTTTAGGGACATGGTACTTGGGCATTGTAGGTAGAATAACTGTCATAAGATAGTGAGGCATGGGGCTGGGAAGGTGGCTCAGTGGTAGAGCGCTTGCCTTGCATGCATGAGGCCCTGGGTTCGATTCCGCAGCACCACATAAGAAAAAAGAAAAAAGCCGGAAGTGGCGCTGTGGCTTAAGTGGTAGAGTGCTAGCCTTGAGCTGAAGAGCTGAGGGACAGC
>NW_012278428.1:0-1926 GCF_000151885.1 Dipodomys ordii
CTTTGTTGCTTTGTATGTCCCTCCCCCACAGTATAACCCCTGCTTTCACTATATTTGATGTCAGTATAACTTGTGGAGGAGATGGGGAACAACCAGTTGTTTAAGGATACAGGTGGACCTGTTGCAACAATGAGAAGTACAAGTTGTCATGTCCAAAACGAGCTTTACAACGTCGGTGCGGGGTGGGAGGGAAGGGAGGGGAAGGAGAAGGATTGGGTTTGGGGGGTAGGGGGGAGGCTGGAAAGGGATGTGAAGGGTAAACCAAAGGAGGAGGCTGCAATGCTTGGTAAGAAATGTAGGCATTATCCTGCCCATGTAATTGTAACCCCTCTGTACAGTATGTTCACAAATAAAATTAAATTATATTAAGAAAAGAGTACTGATGCAGAAGGACTAAGGCACTATGACATGCCAAGTATTCCACTTCTACAGAGCTAATATATTGCAATTGAAATGTCTATCAGGATTGTGAGGGTGTGGCTTAACTAGAAACAGGCCTCAAACCCTAGAACTAATAAATAAATAAATGTTTACCTGGAAAAAAAAAGAAATGATTGGCTTTTCTGAAGGCATCAAACTTGATGCAGAAATGTTGAGTAGATGATGATGGAATTTTACATGGCATTTCAAACAGAGGTAGCAATCTTCATTGCTCTTAGGATACTGTTTAAATATATGCAAAAATCTAAAAGCAAGAGTCAACATATTGAGCCTGAAGACCTGCATGTAGTTCTCTCTTTCAACTCCAGAGTTGAAAGTGTGGGAGAAAAGCCTACAAAGATGAAAAAATAATGTCTTATGGGATGTTCAGGTAATGTTCTGATCTGTGACTTTGTTTTGTCTGAGAGAAAAAGAAAAACATGGGACCGAGTCTCAGGAAGGTCTTCAGCAGTGCTCTAAGAATGGAGAAGTAAAGGCTAAAGTAGGATGCAACCAGGATGTTAGAAAGGTATTTGGTGTGTCAGTATGGGTGACCATAACTGAATGAATTCGACAGAAGACTAGGAAATATCTGGAGATGCATTGTTACAAAAATAAATAGCAGAAAATATGAATAAAACTTTGTTTATTTAAATTTAACTAATACCTTAAATGATTAAGGAATTCAATTTTGTTATTGAAAGTCAAGGAAATGTAGCTATCCATGTAGCTATTCATGTCACCAGTATTAAATATAATTGCCATCTCTTCTTTCAATATTTAACATTACAAGATCTCACATAAGCAAACGAATTGTTATTATAATATAAATTAGCATGATTTAGATTTTTTATCATCATCTGAACTCAGTGATATCCTGTGATATCACTCAGTAATATCAATAATTTTAGATTATTGAAAAGAATTCACCTACCCAAATTTTTGCTGGAAACAGTGAACATGTGTTTAACAAATCAGCCTGAATCAGTATTTTCATTACTTACTCAAGAAAACAGGCTCCAAGACAGCTGATTGGAAAACACTCATATTTTGTAGAAATATGTATATATATACATATGTAGAAGTAAATTTATATAAATTGCTAGAATTAAAAGTAGAGGCTTTAAAATGTAATAATGAGGCTATGAAAAGCTACCTTTGAGGAGCTGAAATTTTAAAGGCACTCTTTAAAATAATAAAAATTTAAGGAATTAGAGGCTGGGTGCTGGTAGCTCACACCTGTTAGCTACTCAGGAGGCTGAGATCTGAGGATCTCGGTTCAAAGCCAGCTTGGACAGGAAAGTCCATGAGATTCTTATCTCCAATTAACCACTAGAAAAACAGAAGTGGCGCCGTGGCTCAAGTTGTAGAGTTCTCTCTCCTTTAACTTAAGAGCTCAGGGACAGCACCCAGGCCCAGAGTTAAAGGAAGGAAGGAGGGAAGGAAGGAAGGAAGGAAGGAGGGAAGGAAGGAAGGAAGGAAGGAAGGAAGGAAGGAAGGAAGGAA
>NW_012278429.1:0-2420 GCF_000151885.1 Dipodomys ordii
CCTATCTCCAATAAACCACCAGAAAACCGGAAGTGGTGCTGTAGCTCAAGTGGTAGAGCGCTCGCCTTGAGCTGAAGAGCTGAGGGACAGCACTCAGGCCCAGAGTTCAAGCCCCATAACCAACAACAACAACAAAAAAACCAACCAAAAAAAAAACCGAAGAAGCTGGGCACTAATGGCTCACATCTGTAATCTTAGCTACTCAGGAGGCTGAGATCTGAGGATCACCATTCGAAGCAAACCTGGGCAAGAAAGGAAAGTCCGTGAGACTCTTTATCTCCAATAGAAATTGCTAAAAAAAAAAAAAAAAAAAAGCTGGAAGTGGCGCTGTGCCGCTAGCCCTGAGCCTTAGGGTCAGAGCCCAGGACCTGAGTTCAAGCCTCAGGACCAGGAAAAAAAAAAAAAGAAAAGGGGTAATATAAAAGTTTTATCATTTCACTAAGAGGAAAAACAAAACACAGTGACATTTATATGCCCTTCCTTGACTTGATTTTAAGCTTCTGTACTTAATTAAGGGTTAAACACCACATCTGTTGATCACTGTGACATTCTGGAACTTGTAACCCTGATGTATTTTAGCTCACATCATGTGCGTGGTGGTGGTTGGGGAGAGTGGGGGAGGTGGTGAGAAAGAGGGAGAGAGAGGGAGAGGGAGAAACTCCCCCCCCCCTATTGTTTGCCAAAGATACTGTGTTACAGATTGTTTTTCATTCTTTGTTTTGGCTAAAATGTTTTTCAGAGAGTTGTCTGACTTCTTATTTAATTAACTTCCATATCCCACATATGTGGCTAGTTTCTCAACACCTTTCATTAGTGACTTTCTGGTCCACTGATAGGATATGTGTGAAGAAATACTTAACCTATTTACACTATTTGTTTATCATAATGATTTTCGGTTTCTCTGAAGTACATTATTTCTGCTTTTGACATGTACTGTTTTAAAAAATTTTTTAAAGGAATTGCTTTTCCTCTGAACTGCCTTTGTTGTTGTTCCTTTTTGAATCTTGTGCTCAAGTGACTACTCTGGAAAGCTTTTGCCAATCTTTATCTTCTAAATGTCTCTCTTTAAATCCTAAAGTGTTCACACTTTTCCCAGTGTTGTAATATTTTTTTGTCTTTTCCTCTTGTCATAGTTTATGGGGAATAATAGCAGTGCCTATTACACTGTTACTATTATTAATAGTACAACTTGACCCATACATATCTCATTGTTTTCTAGCCAATAGTCTGAGTGGATAAACAGCCTTTAGAAAGATAAAGTTAAAGGTAGGAGCATCAGTGCTTTGTCAGGTAATGCTCTCTGCCAGGTAGTACTGGGCATATAAACCAAGAAAGGAGAAGACATGGTTTTCAGTGATACCCAGTTAATGGCATTGCTGAGTTTGTTTGTGACCCTCCTTTATTTCTTCATACATGCATCACTGACAGAGCTTTCCATTGCCAACACCTTCAAGTGCTGGGAAGATGATAGTGGGTTTTCTGGTGCCCCTGGGCTCCTGAGTATAGAGTGGGCACATCTGCATGTAGCACAAGGCACAGCCTGCCCTTGAACGCTTCACAGCATCTGTTTTTGCCACTGCATGAGCTGGCATTCTCAGCCCCTGGGCAGATGTACAGAGGCACAGACCCACCGTTGGGCACCCAGCTGGCGGCTCCTCATTCTTCCTCCCAATTTAATTTGCCCTCTTTTCTGTCTTCTGAAGTCCTCTCAGAGACCATTTATTCAATCAACAGAGGGTTTTTGTTTTTCCTGAGACCAACAATTCGATTCAAACTTTCAGTCCTTTCATTTCTGTCTACTAAATACTGGGATCATAGGTGTACACCATCATATCTGGCTATTTGTTTCTGCTTCTGAAGCATGCTGTGTGTCAAGCACAATGCTAAAGTTGAAGGCAGATGTGACTTCTACCTCCCTAATACCTACAGACTAGTTGGGGGACAGACAGGAAACAGACTTACAGGGCTGTGTGTAAGTGCTGGGCTGGAGTGAGTGCAGGGGTCCTGGGAGTCTAGGGCAGAGGGCTCAACCAAGCCTCCTGCATCAGTGGAGGAATGTGAGAAGAAGTGGCCCTTTGGCTAGACTCAGCAGAGAGCCTGTTACTTTTGGGAAATGAGATATGTTTGTTGTAGCAGAAGCATGGTGAGGAGAGGGTCCTGATGGACCTGGAAAGGTGCTCAGAGTAAACAAGGGATTGGCATACCCTGATTAGGTTTTAAAAGGACTTCAGTGTGGAGAATAGAATTAAAAGAATAAACATAGGTAAAAGGTAACACATGTATAGAGACTATGGGAGTTTATCCTGTGACAATTGGCCTGGTAGGAAGGGGAAATGGGGAAGGCTGGAGAGATTGATTGAAAAAAAATGTTTTTTCTTTCAGTCGTGGGGCCTGAACTCTGGGCCTAGGCGCTGTCCCTC
>NW_012278430.1:0-2742 GCF_000151885.1 Dipodomys ordii
GCGCTTGCCTTGCATGCCTGAGGCCCTGGGTTTGATTCCTCAGCACCACATAAGCAAAAAGAAAAAAGCCGGAAGTGACGCTGTAGCTCAAATGGTAGAGCGCTAGCCTTGAGCTGAAGAGCTGAGGGACAGCGCCCAGGCCCAGAGTTCAGGCCCCACAACTGGACCAAAAAAAAAAAGAAGTAAAGGATTCAAAAACTTGAATCATGGTGGGATTACTTCTCTCTGGTCCTTCTGCCTCTCTCTCTATGACACCTTCCACCTTCTCTCTCTGAAGACCAGCCACTTGGCCTTTTCTACTCCAGTGTAGGAAATACGGTGTCAGGAAGCCCATGGTTTCGTGAGACCGCAGGATGTGGGGTGAGGAAAGCTGTAACACTTTCCATTCCAAATCCAAAGGACTGGCTGTCTCAGTCAAGGACAAGCATCCCCTCTTAGCCCAATCTACACCCAGAAGGCCATGGCCCCAACCATATCCTTGTTGGTTTCACCCCTGGAGGGAAGAGAGGATGGTCACCAGAGTTGATGCTAGCCATTCTCCCTGGGGAGACAGTTATTTAAACAGCTCCCAGTATCACAGGATAGTGGCAGTTGGGGAGGCATGCGGATTGCATGAGGCTCAGCAGAGACATCTGTCAGGAATACAGATTCCAGGGCCAAGTCCTCAGCAAGTCTTCCTCCCAAAGTCCAGGCTCCAGCCAGAGAGTCTATGGTTCAAACCAGCATCTCAGGTAATTCTGATGTATCGCTCAATTTGAAAGGCACTGCTTCAACTTGTACTTCAAATTCCATTTTATGCCCCTGTTTTATTCATTTCTGCTTTTGTGTTTATTACTCTTCCACTTCCCTCTCACTTGATAATTTGTACCCCTTCCAGGTTATTTAAGTAGAGCCTTAATTCCCAGTTTCTCTTCTTTCTCACTAATAGAGGGCATTGTGAGCAATACTTTTCCCCCTAAGTGCCAGCATGGCAGCTTCCCATAAATCTATATGGCATGCTGTGTTTATATCTTTATTCTTTAAATACTCTGTTCTGAATAGCTTGCCTTCCTCACAGCTTTATTGAGGAGTGTTTCTAACTTGTGTCTGGATAAACCCTTGTTGTTCATGAAATTTATTTCTACTTCATTGAACTGCAGGATTAGGATACATAAAGTAAAACTGCTTCTGCTTTATCTTACTGCTGAAGTGTCTTGTGGTGTGTGCGGTTTTGTTGTTTTGGGTTTTTTTGTTTGTTTGTTTTCTCATGATGCAAGAAGCTTAGCTCACTCCCCCAATCCAGAGAGCCACCCTTTTATGTAGTAGGCATCAGAGGAGGATGAAAAGAGCAGGTCCTTGGAGTTGAATCTGGCAATGTTTCTAATTAGCTCTGTACAAATGGTTCATCTCTACAGAGGCCTTTCCCTGGCCTGGGGAAATCATGAGTGAAGACAAGCATGCACTTGACACTTGATCTTCGAAGGATCCGTTGTTCAGAGTATGCCCTGGAGGGTTTGCTGGTTTGTTTGAGTGAGTAAAGATATGGAAAGGGTTCTAGAACAAAGCACAGGATTCAGTATACAACACAGCCTTCCAGTTCAGCCGAGCTGATCAGAGACAAAAATCAGTGGAAGCAGACATAAGGGTTCTAGCTATACCATCGCTCTTGGGCATACAGAAGAATACGAGTCCTAGGTAACTTTCCTCTCCTCCTTTTCCTTCCCAACTCTCTTTTATTTAAAAAACAAATCTACTCAGAGTCATTTCCTCCAGTAAGTACCTATGAATCTCATCGCCTATCCTCTTTCCGTACCACTGGGTCCCCAAGTATATTCCCTGTTACCTGCTGCCTTCCATGTCTCTCCAACTATACTCTGGGCTGCTCAATGGCAAACACTAGGAGAGTAAAGAAGTGTTGACACCCCATCCAGAACAAGCTTGGGCAGATAATACCATGAGGAGCATGGTAGAGCTTGCACATCATACCGAAATGTAGACTAAGATCTTTCTTCAGCAGGTCTGTGTAGAGCATCTGCTGGGTGCCAAGCACTGGACATACAGGAGCAGGCAAGAGGGCCAGAGTCCCTCTGGAGGA
The DNA here is from genome assembly GCF_000151885.1 of Dipodomys ordii. Taxonomy (NCBI): domain Eukaryota; kingdom Metazoa; phylum Chordata; class Mammalia; order Rodentia; family Heteromyidae; genus Dipodomys; species Dipodomys ordii. Next base: position 2,075 of record NW_012278430.1, read on the forward strand.
AAATACGACTGGGACAATACTACAGGGAACTGGGTGGCTCATAGGACTTGGATGGGCAGAGAAGCTGAAGACGGGGTATCCAGCTTTTAAAGTGAAGGCTGCAAAGCAGTTAGCAATGAAAAGAACAGGAATAGGGAAGGAGGGCTCCAGGCAGAGGAAACCCCAGGCGAAATGTCAGACAGCCTAGTGAGCATGGGGAACGGACATCAGCTTGTTGCAATGATGATGGCAACGGCTCAGCTGAACCTTCCCAATCGCTTCGGAAGGACGCTGAGGCACGGAGATGTCAAGTCATTCCATGAAGTTCTCATAGCCACTCGGTGACAGAGGCCAGGTCTCACATAGGCATTCTCATCCCAGAGGTCATCCTTGGGACCTGAAACTCAGGAAAAAGCCAGCTGTGCTGGGCTTAGGAATGCCATTCCACATAGTACACAGCCATTGAAGCCACAAGCAGGCAAGTAACTGCTGGGGGAGGTGGGGGCTAAGCAGGGAGAAGAAGGACATGAGTGGGACATGGAGGAGGACTGCCCCTGGTAGACTAGGAAACAGGATTAAAAAAAGATTTGGAAAAGGAAGGATCAAAAAAAAAAAAAGGGAAAGAAGCCAGGGCAATGAGCACCTCTAAGACAGAGAGAACAGTGTTTCAAGTAGGAGAAGGAGGAAGG
>NW_012278431.1:0-5824 GCF_000151885.1 Dipodomys ordii
TACATGGGCAGGATAATGCATACATTTCTTATCAAGCATTGCAGCCTCCTCCTTTGTTTACCCTTCACATCCCTTCCCAGCCTCCCCCTCCCAATCCCAATCCCAATCCCAATCCTTCCCCTCCCCCCTCTGCACCGAAGTCGTTTAAGGATACAGGTGGACCTGTTGCAACAATGAGAAGTACAAGTTGTCTTTCTTTCTTTCTTTCTTTCTTTCTTTCTTTCTTTCTTTCTTTCTTTCTTTCTTTCTTTCTTTCTCTCTCTCTTTCTCTCTCTCCCTTCTTCCTTCCTTCCTTCCTTCCTTCCTTTCTTTCTTTCTTTCTTTCTTTCTTTCTTTCTTACTTTCTTTCTTTTTCTTTTTTTTTGTCGGTCATAGGGCCTGAACCATGGGCCTGGGTGCTGTCCCTCAGCTCTGCAGCTCAAGTACTCTAACACTTGGGCCACAGTACCACTTCCAGCCTTTTCTGCTTATGTGATGCTGAGGAATCGAACCCAGGGCCTCATGCATGCAAGGTAAGCACTCTACCACTGAACCACCTTCCCAGACCCTCACCCAAGTTTTCTATATCCTGATCTCTATAGACTTATAAATAGTTTTCACTTTGAAACTGAGGTCAAGGAACTTGAATCCTGTGTTATCCACTGAGTCTTATGATATTTACATGAAAGTAGGAAGAAATTCAGTCACAAGAGCTGTGACATTGGAGCAATGGTAACAGGGATGTAGGGGCCATATACAAAGAATAAGGACAACCTCTAGATTAATCTGAGAAAGATAAGGAGAAATATTGTCCCATCGACCATTGACCTAGGCTGAATGACTCAGAAGAAGCCTGAGCTCCAGAACTGTTAAGATAGCATACTGTTTTAGAATTCTCATTCTATATCTGCTAAATTTGTGCTGGTCTATTATAGCAGAAATAGTGAGTGAGTGAAAAGCAAGTCCACTATAGACTATTGCTTTCCAGACTGGTGTTGGAGCTTAAAACACTTTACAGTTCATTTGCCTCATTTCCATTATGTTCCTGGCTTTCTTGTATTGTAATTCAACAGATATTGCAAATCCCTGAAAAATTAATACAAATATTGTCACAGTCGATAAATATTTATAGTTATCTACACATTTCCTTTTCATTCACATTATATTCTTCTTCATGCTTTCATGCTTAAAAAATCTGGGGTCATTTTCTCCTTTGCCCCAAATCCTTATTTGAGTGCTTAGTTTAGCACATTTTTACTGATAGCAGAGTCTCTGCATTTTTGTTTGTTAGCAATGTTTTAACTTTATCTTACTTTTGAATAGGTACTCTGTAGGATATAAAATTCTCTTTTGTTTTTCTTTCAACCATGTCACAGTGTCACTCAGTTTTCATTGACTTCCATTATTATTATCATTTATTTTCAGTTTTTGGTCAGTCTTAGGGCTCAAACTCAGGGCCTGGGTGCTATACCTGAGCTTTATCACTCAAGGCTAGGAGTGCTCTATCATTTTGAGCCACAGTGCCACTTTCAGTTTTCCAGTGGTTAATTGGGATAAGAGTCTCATGGACCTTCCTGCCTGGGCTAGCTTTGAACTGTGATCCTCAGATCTCATCCTCCTGAGCAGCTAGGGTTACAGGCATGAGCCACTGGCGCCAGGTGGCTTCTGTTATATTTGAAGATTAATCTGTCGATGTCAATGTTTCTTTTCAAGGTAAATATGTCTCATTTACTCTGTTCCTTCTCTTAGGATTTCATCTTATTTTTGTTGATTTCCAAAAACCTTGCTGGAGTTAAGCTGATTTTCTTCCTTTTAAAGAAAATGTGCTCAGCATTTGTGGCACTTCGTGAATATGTAACTTTGTGTCCTTTAACACTTTGGAAAATTCATCGGCTTACAATACTGCTTAAAATACTTTTTTTCATGGTATGTTAATTTTTTTTTCCTTTCTGGTATTCTAGTTCCCATTTTACTCTCTCCTCTACATTATACATAGTTAGGGCACCCTTTTCTGAATACTCTGTCTCGTTTCTTCTCCAGGAGTAGGTGTGGATATTTTCTATGGAATTTTCTTCCAGATTACCAAGCTCTCTTTAGCTGTGTTCCATGTATTACAAAAACCTCTATTTTCACTTCTCATTAAGAGAAATATTTTGGTCTCCAGAGTAAGAGTGGAATGTTTAGCAGAATATTTGAATACTCATATTTTCAATATCTTACCATGTACTTTCTTAGCCTTGTAATATTAATTGGTAGAATAACCATTACTGTAAAATTCACATTTAAAACTCTTAATGCTAGATTCACCCATAAATTGTTTTATTATTTATTTTCCCTTGGTCTGTATCTTGGTATGCAAATTAGGTTTTGATGGAATGCTGGACAATGTACTTGAAACTTAGAGACTTTCAGTTATACGATCTTACTTTAGAGTATGATCCCCTCTCTCCTTGGGCAAGCACCTCTCATTTATGCCTGACGTGAAGAGCTTGGTCCCCCACGTCAGCAGACTCAGATCAAGATCAATTGTTCTAGTTCTCATGTACATACAGTTCTCTAGAAGCACCAACTAAGAGCCTGGACAGTTTGCTAGTATCTCTCTCCTTAGGAAATTCTGACTTGTATTTGGTTAGATTTTACCCTGTTATCCAACTTTTTTTCTGCCTGTCATCTCAGGTTCTCACACTGTACAACTTACTGATTTTGCAACTAGTTTAAGAAACTAAACCAGGGCCTCTCAACCACAGTAGTTTTGCCATGCAGGAGACATTGAGATATATCTGAAGATATTTTTGATTTCCACAACTCTTGGTGAGAAAGTTTGAGTTGCTATAGTCATCTAGTGGATAGAGGCCAGGGAATTTCATAAACATCCTACAACGCATAAGAAAAGCTTCCCCGGGCTGGGAAGGTGGCTTAGTGGTAGGATGCTCACATGCATGAGGCCCTGGGTTTGATTCCTCAGCACCACACAAATAGAAAAAGCCCGAAGTGGGCGCTGAGGCTAAAGAGCTGAGAGACAGCACCCAGAGTTCAAGCCCCACAACCGACAAAAAGAAAAAGAAAAGACAAAAGAAAAGAAAGCAAAAACTTCCCATTACCCATTCTCTACTCATGGATTGACCAATGATGAAGAATTATATGGCCTGAATATCAATAAAGTAGAGATCTAAAGCACAGAGTGGCAGGAGTACTTTCTCCTACCTCTCTTCTTTCATAGGCTCTTGCTCCTCCAATCCTCACTGCTTTGGCAGCAAGAAATCCCCAGTTAAAAACCTTCAGTCTTATGACACATTCAATCTCTTTGCTGGTTCTCTGTCTTGCACCAGTAAGGCTCTGCCAAGCATCTCAGTTTTACCTCTTATGCCAAGAAGAGGCAAAACTCCAAGGGCAAGTATGGCTTCCAGAAAATCATGCTCACTTCAACGTGGTCCCTTTGCTTCTGGTCTGGCTGCTCAAGTCCAGTTCCGCATTTTACCTCCAAAGTCCTCAAACACAGCATCCAAGATGTTTATCTATCTAGATTTTTTGCCAACTGTTCTTGACCAGAACACTAACCTCCATAAGCAATGAGTTTATATCTAGAGATCAGAGTTCTCATCACTAAAGAGAATGCAAGAAGTGGTAGACAGAAGTCTACTGTGCAGAGTAACTGTGAAGCATGTTTCAGATTAGATTGGAGCAAAGAGATAAGCTCAGTGTCTCCTTCACTGCCAGAAAAAGGAGGCTGAAAATTCCTTTGCAGAGCATCTGCTAGATCCATGGCTCTGCAGAAGCTGTGAGGCTAGGAGGTAAGGGGAAAGAGAAGAAGAAAAAACAAAGCATGACAAGGAAATGAGCAAGGTCCCTAGATGAATATGTAATATTTCCAGGATCACTGTGAATCAGAGTCCTTCTTGCCATTTAAAACCTCTTCTGGAGCCTGACCGGGCAGGTCTTCAATCTCCTGCACTGGGAGGTCTGAGTATAGAGGGAGGGGGTCACTGTGCTTCCAAGAAGCTGCAGATATAATTTTGAGCTCCCTATGGAGAACAAATGCTAAGCCTATTGTAAATTAATATTCCCCAAATCAACCCTTTCTTGCAGAGCAAATTTTCCATTATTTTACATGATTAAAATATATATATGTTGAGGATGTCAAAAATAAATAATGGGGATAGTATCCATTCAACTGAACATAGAATTCTGACAAAAAAATGAAGCAAAGGCAAATGAAAAGGTCAAATTAAAATTTTAATGCAATCGTTAATTTTAAGTGATAACATAAAATTGATCAGTTGGAGGGTATTTTGGGATGACATTCCCATTTTATTTGATGAACTTTGTGAAGGCAAATCGCAAACCGTAGTATGGATGGCTTTCATACAACCAGCTGAAGAATAGAACAAAATGCTGAGTCAGCTAAGCAAGAGGAAGATTCCACAGCAGACTGCTTACACACTTTGTCTGTACTATTGGAGATGCCCTGGATCTCCAGCCTGACAGCTCAACCCAGAGTTCAAACTTTCCATTCTCCTTCAGCAGGCGAGCTAATCTCTTAGAATGCATCTTTCTGTACTAATGTTCTGTTTCTCTGAAGAAACCCTACCAAGACACTTACATCTACCAACATTAAAATTAAAGAATATAATAGAAGAAATAAGTGAATAATTGACTAGGCTCAACCATCTAGCTAGTAAGAATTCTGGGAGAAAAGACAGATGGCCATAGTCTGGAAGCTGTATATGAAGATACAATAGCTGACATTAAGATACCAGAAACTCAGAGCCTTTGGCCAAAATATACACACTGAAAAAGCTGTACTGCATAAATAAAAACAAATCCACAACTTGACATATAGTACTGAAGTTCTGAAACATTAAATAGAAAGAGAAAAAGGCTAAAATAGTAGAGAGAAGAGATAGATTGCCTACTGAGGACTTGGAGTTGGGCTGAGTGCAGACTTAACAGAGAGAAAGGTGTGCAGCAGACAGTGGAATGGGTATTCAAAACCCTCTGGGGACACGCTGATGACCTTGGCTCCAGCATGCTCAGGTAAATCTTCATTCCATGAGAGGCTCTGCTGCAAGCACTTCCAAGTCCCATGGAGCGTGCTCCCTAGTTACAGAAAATGATGAGATTTATTGTAGTGTGTGTCAAGAGGAGGAGTGGAGATCCAGAGCATGGCTCGGAATCAGAGTGAACATGCACACCTTCTCTACCATACCATGTACTGTAAGTACCTCAGCTCACCGCATCATCCCCCTCCTCACACACACACACACACACACACACACACACACAACCTTTCTACACATAGCACTTCTGACACCACACACAGACATGACACAAATACAATCACATACTATATACATGAACTATCACACCACAACCCACACATACATGCACATTATATACACACATCACACACATATATTATCACTGCACATACCACAAACACACATACCATAAACACATACCACATACAAAGTACATACCACACACATATAAAAACTATACCACATAGCATATATAGCACACACACCACACAAATACCACTCACACACAACATCCCAATGTACAGCACACAGGCACAGACACAGACACACACAGATGCAATTTATATCTGTAAACTCAAGTTATTTTGTGAATTCTAAAAGGAAAACTAAAAATACAGACAGCAGTAACACAATGGAGGTGCTAATGCATTTTTAAAGCATGCTAAGACTCTTGATACATTTAGGAAAGTGAAAAATATTAAATAAAATCAGGAAGGGCTGGGAAGGTGGCTCAGTGGTAGAGTGCTTGCCTTGCATGCCTGAGGCCCTGGGTTCAATTCCTCAGCACCACATAAGCAAAAAGAAAA
>NW_012278432.1:0-2445 GCF_000151885.1 Dipodomys ordii
AGCAACAGCAGCAGCAGCAGCTCAGGGACAGCACCCAGGCCCTGAATTCCAGCCCCAAGACTCACAAAACAAACAAATAAACAAAGCACAAGTTTTTAGCCAGGAATTAATGACTAATGCCTATAGTTCTAGCTACTTAGGCAGCTGAGATCTGAGGATTGTGGTTTAGAGCCAGCCTGGGAGAAAAGTCTATGAGACTCTCATCTCCAATTAACCATAAAAAAGCTAGAAGTGGTAGAGTACCAGCAGTAAGTGGAAAAAATCAGGTGAGAGAGCAAGCTCTGAGTCTAAGCTCTAGTACCAACACACAAAAATATATTAAAATACTGAAATAACATATAATTCTTCATAATACCCAAAATAAGATCTAAAAAAATATATAGAGACATGATGAACTACACAGGTCTTTAGGCATTCACACACAGTGAGACCAAAGGAGGGTACTGTTAGGAGAGGAACACAATACCTATGTGCAGATCATCATAGAAAATAATATTTATCAAAATGAACTCCAGGAAATGGAAACAGAGAGTTTTTTTCTTTGTTGCTCTTTTTTTTTCTTTTTGTCCCGTTTGTTCCTTTGTCTTTAAGAGGGGAGGAGGTACACAGAAATAGTGGGACAAAGGGTGAACAAATGCAGCAGTGATCCTCTCTAGATACTATGTTGAAAATGAACTAAACAATTGGTGGGTGGAAGCCTGGCGCTGGTGGCTCATGCCTGTAATTCTAGCTACTCAGGAGGCTGAGATCTGAGGATCGCTGTTCAAAGCCAGCCCAGGCAGGAGAGACCATGAGACTCCTATCTCCAATAAACCACCAGAAAACCAGAAGTGGCGCTGTAGCTCAAGTGGTAGAGTGCTTGCCTTGAGCTGAAAGCTGAGGGACAGCGCCCAGGCCCAGAGTTCAAGCCTCATGACTGACAAAAAAAAAAAAATTGGTGGGTGGGGACAAGAGGAGAAACCTAGGAGAGGAAGTGGGAAGGGGTAACATTGTTTAAAAAGAAATGAACTCTATCTGACTTACGTAACTGTAACCCTTCTGTACTTTACAATAACAATAAAAATGCATCAACAAAGATAGTAACAAAAAAAGTAAATTAATTTAAAAATTTGGGCCTAGTTAATAAAAACCAACAGTACTGTGAAAGAGTTCAATGTTTTAGCTCATGTGCAAGCTAACCAGTTATTCAGAAGACATAAATCCACAAATCCTGAACCCACATGTGTGCATCACAGAAAATGATCACAAAATTCATGTACAATCAAGACAAGCCACTTTCAAAAACCAACAACTCAGGGAAGGATTTTAGTGAGTACAAAGAAGAAGAAGAACAAAAGAATCATCAAAGCAAGCATGAGAGACTTAACCAATGTAATAAAAGAGCAAATCCACAACTAGAAGAATACAAAAAAAAAAGGAAATGATGAATAAAATACAAGACATCAATAAGAAGACAGAAAATCGAATGAAATTCAATGAAAGAAATAAAAGACAATATTAACAAGGAGATAGACACCATGGTAAAGACAGGAGAAATGATCTTGGAAGCATGAAAAGCTCTTTCTTCCTGTTACAAAGCACAGTTGAAAGCACAGGCAAAAGAACAAAAGAAGTTGAAAATGGTAGCAGTAGTTTTACTCATCCATTAGAAAGAAGATCATATCATTTGCAGGGAAATGGATGGACCTAGAACAAATCCTATTAAGTGAGGTAAGCCATGCTCGGAGACACAAATAGCACGTTTTCTCTTATATGTGGAAGTTAGATCTAAATACAACTGGGCATGGTAACATACAGAACCCTAAGCATGCACACACAGTCACACTAGAGGAAGATACTCTCAGATGTAGAACCCAAAGGTGTAATTCCTCTGAACATTCAAAATTTTATTTATCAAAATGAATTCCTGGAAATGGAAACATGTTTTTTGTTGTTATTGTTGTTTATGGTGTTTGTTTTGTATTTGTTTGTTTGTCTTTTGAGGGGGAGCAGAAATGGAGAGAGGAACGATGAACAAATGTAGTCATGTCACTCAGCAGATACTATGCAACTTGTGGGCAGGGATAGGAGAGAGAAACTGGGAAAAGTGAAGCATAGGGTGATATTGTCCAAAAAGAAATGTACTCAACAAAATTACATTTAAAAAGAGAAGAAAATGAAAAAGCTCAGCAAGAGTGTGAGGCCCTGAGTGCAGTATCAGCACAAAACCAAACAACACAACAATGACAACAACAACAACAAAATGGGATGAATAGAACTCACCATCAGGCTGGGAAGGTGGCTCAGTGGTAGAGCGCTTGCCTTACATGCATGAGGCTCTGGGTTCAATTCCTCAGCACCACATAAGCAAAAAGGAAAAAGCCGGAAGTGGTGCTGTGGCTCAAGTGGTAGAGCACTAGCCTTGAGCTGAAGAGCTGAGGGACAGCGCCCAGGCCCAGAGTTCAG
>NW_012278433.1:0-1181 GCF_000151885.1 Dipodomys ordii
CTTATGTGGTGCTGAGGAATCGAACCCAGGGCCTCATGCATGCAAGGCAAGCACTCTACCACTGAGCTACCTTCCCAGCCCTGAAATGCAGATTTCTTGAAGGTGAGAAATCTTATCAGAACCAGATAGAGTGACAAATTAAGATGTGATTTTATTTAGTAGGCTCAGGGAATCCTGGGTACTGCTTTTGAACCTGACATTCACACTGCATTGTTCCCAAACCAGCTGTATAATATTCTCCATAACCTCTGAAAAATGACAGTAATCATCTAAGAAGATGACTACTCTGAACGTACTGGTTTGTGTTCATTGTTCCCATGGCTGAAATTCAACCATGTCTAGGCATGTCCTAGGACTTCAAGGGTCAGGCAACTCAAAGATATGTATTTGCATCAGTATCAAATTGCACAGGGCACCTGTTTTTTTTGTTGCCAGTCCTGGGGCTTGAACTCAGGCCCTGAGCAGTGACCCTGACCTTTTTACTCAAGGCTAGCTAGCACTCTACCCACTTGAGCCACAGTACCACTTCTGGCCTTTTCTGTGTATGTGGTACTGAGGAATTGAACCCAGGGCTTCATGAATGCTAGGCAAGCACTCTAGCACTGAGCCACATTCCCAGCCCAGGGCACCTGCTTAAAGGAGGTTTGAATAGACACCTGGAAGAGATGAAAAAGAGAGTATGGTACCTTATTTTTCATGAGTACTGATTTCTCTGCCAAGCCTCAGAAACACATGGTTGAGCTTTATTGAGAGACGGATGGCAAAAGCTGTTGGATTTGGTTCCCAGGAAAAGCGTGGGAGCAGAGCATGCCCTGACACCTCAAAATATGCAATGTCAGCACTATAAAATGAGTATACTCTAGGCATAGACATTTGTGAAGGCAAAAAAAGTATTCAATCTTTTTTTTTTTTTTGTCCGGTTATGAGGCCTGAACTCTGGGCTGGGGGCTGTCTCTCAGCTCTTCAGCTCAAGGCTACCACTTGAGCCACAGCGCCACTTCTAGCTTTTTTCTTTTTGCTTATGTGGTGCTGAGGAATCGAACCCAGGACCTCAGGCATGCAAGGCAAGCGTTCTACCACTGAGCCACCTTCCCAGCCCCTGGAAAAAATGTTTGACACAGTAAAATCTTTGAGTTTGCAGCATGTTTTCGTTACTGCTTTTATTTTCTTTCTTTCTTTCT
>NW_012278434.1:0-2960 GCF_000151885.1 Dipodomys ordii
CCCCCCCCCCGTGGCCTGGCCCCTGGCCCTGGCTTGGTGCCGGCTGCCCTCTGGTGGACAGCCGCGCCTCACTGCTGACATTGTGAGCAAGGCTTCTGTGAGTGGCAGTATAACTTGGAGATTACATGGCTCTTTCCAAATGAGCACTTGACCTCGTTTGCGTGTGTGTGTGTGCGCGTGCGTGTGCGTGCACATGCGTGTGTGTGCACATGTGGGTGTGCGCACACGTGTGTGTGCGTTGTGCTGCTGTCACTCAAGGGCCAGGACACAGGAGGGGACCTGTCCCCCCCCTCCGGCCGCCCCGGGCCCGTCCGGCTGGCGTCCACCCCCTGGCCCGTCCAGCTGGCGTCCACCCCTCACTGGTGAAGACGCCCTGGTCCGCACAGCAGGACGCGTCCACCGCGGCCAGCGGCTCTTCGGGTGTCTTCCTTTCCTTCCTTTCTTCTCACCCTCATTCCCTTCTCTTCCTTTTCTTCCTTTCTTCTTTTCTTTCTCCCTCCCCTTCCCTCCCCCCTTCTTTTTGTCGGTCGTGGGGCTTGAACTCGGGGCCTGGCCCCTGTCCCTCAGCTCTTCAGCTCAAGGCAGGCACTCCACCACTTGAGCCACAGCATCACTTCTGGTTTTCTGCTGGTTCATTGGAGATCAGAGTCTCACAGACCTTCCTGCCCAGGCTGGCTTTGAACCACGATCCTCAGATCTCAGCCTCCTGAGCAGCTAGGGTGACAGGCGGGAGCCGCTGGCGCCCACTGCTGCTTTTCTTCTTTCACTTCCTCCCTTCTTCCCTTCCTTCCTCCCTCCCTCCCTCCCTCATTCCTCCATTCATCCCTCCCACACTCCTCCCTCCCTCCCTCCCTCACTCCTCCATTCCTCCCTCCCTCCACTCTCTCCCTTTCTTTTTTCTTCCTGTTTCTTTCTTTTCCCCCCTCCCTTCCTTCCTCACTTCTTCCCTTCTTTCTCTTCCTTCCGTCTTCCCTCCCCTCTTCCCTTCCTTTCTTCCTACCCCTCCCTCCTTCTCCTTCCCTCCCTCCTCTTCCTCCCCCTCCCTCCTCTCTGAGCTGCTCCCCCCCCCCCCAGGCTAGTGCTCTTCCCCTGGAGCCCCTGCTCCAGGTCTGAGGAATCAGACCGGCGTGTGCACGCCGGCGCTCTGCCTCTAAGCCCTGTTCCCGGGGCTGTTGAGTGGCTTGTCAGGGGCCTGGCTGGGTAAAGACCGTCTTCTCATGTGCAGGAAGGGAGGGATGTCATCCATCTTTTTGTTCATCCATCACCCGTCCATCCATCCATCTTGTCACTCCTATGTTCATCTTGTTATCTGTCCGTCTTTTCATTCCTCCATTTTTCATCCATGTATTCATTCACTACTTGTATACGTTCATTGCTTTTCATCTGTTCATTTGTGGATGCATCGAGTCATTATCTTTTCATTGGTTTTTCATCTATCTCTCTCTTCACCCCTTCATCTTTTCATTCATTCCGTCTTTTCATTCCTCAACTTTTCATCCATCTCTTCACTCATGGTCCTCTGTTCACCTATCCCATTTTTTTCATTCATTCTTCCTCCGTCAGTCTTTTTGCTCCTCCATGTCTCGTTCTGTTTATTTTCTCCATAAGGTGCAGTGGGACTTTTAAGCTTTTATGTCGTCGTCAAATCTCCACACGTGGATGCTTCCCCAGTGTTTTGCCCTCTTACCACTCTCTTCCCCCCACCCCAAGCTACTGCTCCCCCCGCAGGCTTCCTTGCTTCGTTTTTGTTTCTGTCAGGACTGGGGCTTGAACTCAGGGCCCCTCACTTTCCTTTAACCTTTCCTGCACAGGCTGACACTTTACCACCGGAACCACAGCTCTGCTTCTGGCTTTTGGGTGCCTGATTGCAGATAAGTTTCCCCAGGCTCTCCTGCCTGGGCTGGCCGCAGACCTCCATCCTCAGCTCTCAGTCTCCCGAGTTGCTAGGATGACAGGTGTGAGCCCTGGCACCTGATCAGCAATCCCAACTTTTCAAACTGGATTTTTCTCAGGCAACAGGTTCCGGTGTCTCTTCCCTTCACAGTGAATGAATCTTGCTATAGCCATGCTTTCGACAGGTGGAGGCCGGGGTGGCTGAGCGCCTGGGGCAGAAAGCTTCACCGAGGAGGAGGTGAGGCTCTAGCTGGCAGCCCGCAGGCCGGTGAAGCTCATGTCCACATGCTTGCTGATGGCCTCCCGCTGACTGGCTATGACCCATCCCAGTGAGGGCAGATGAGTCTGCTGACGCAAAAGGTACTCTAACCATTTCCTAGCATAAGAGATTGCCCCACAGCCTCCCATCTTATAGCTGAATAATGTTCCAGCATGCCTAAATATGTGTGCCTAGACAGGAAATATGTGAAGAAATGTAGGGTCTAGACATTACACACAGTGAGGCCAGAGGAGAAAACTCACAGGAGAGAACCAAAGCCCAGATGTCTGTGTGCCTTTGATCATATAAGACATAGTTACTGAAATCAACTCCTGGAAATGGGAACGAGGTGTTTTTTTTTTCTTCGTTGCTGTTTTTGTTTTCTTTTTGTCTTGTTTGGCCTTTGATCTGTCTTTGGGAGGGTGAGGGAGACAGAAATGGAGGACAAATGGGTGGACCAATGCGGCTGTGGTCCTCACTGGACACGATGTGGAAAATGAGCTCTACAGCGTGTGGGTGGGGACGGGAGAGAGCCAGGGAAGGGGGACATTGTCCAAGAAGAAATGACTCTACCTGACTTACGTAACTGTCACCCTCTGCACACCACCTTTACAATAACAAAAAAGCACCAAGAACTTACTATAAAAAAAATTGTGGCACTCACCCATGTGTCTGTCAGCAGAAATTTGGGTCCATTGGCTGATTCACTGTCTTGGTTATTGTTGAGTAGGGCTGAGGGGAGACTTCTATAAGCTAGTGTGTGTGTGTGTGTGTGTGTGTGTGTACTGGTTATTGTTGAGTAGGGCTG
>NW_012278435.1:0-2292 GCF_000151885.1 Dipodomys ordii
CATGGCTCAAGTGGTAGAGCACTAGCCTTGAGTGAAAAAGTCAAGTAAGAGTGCAAGGCTCTTAATTCAAACCCAAGTACTTGCACACACACACACATATACACACACACACACAAAAAAAACCTGAAAAATCAACAAGAGATCTTGAACAGGGAAAGAAAGTGATCATAAATGTTTTTAAAAGATGACTGTATTACAGTTAGAGACAGCTTAGTTGCAAGACAATAAAGTAGATGTCGTCTGGAGCTGGTGGCTCATGCCTATAACTGTAGCTACTCAGGAGGCTGAGATGTGAGGATCACAGTTCAAAGTCAGACAGGGCAAGAAAGTCCATGGGACTCTTACCTCCAATTAACCACCAGAAAACCAGACGTGGAGCTGTGGCTCAATGTAGTAGGGCACTACTAGCCTTATGCAAAAAGAGCTCAGGGACAGCACCTAGGCCCTGAGTTCAAGCCCCACACTGACTAAAAATAAAATAAGATAAAATAAAATAAAGGTAGCAATAGAACGTTACTGCAATACAGCAGATATGGTGGAGTTAGGGTGTGGCAGTAGTGATGACAGGGACAGGATTCATTTTACTAATATTGAGAAGACAGAAATGACAAGACACGAGTAATTTCCTGTCTTCAATAATTCAGTGGTTAGTGGTGCCCTTTACAGAACTAGAGTACAGGCAGGTTTGGACGGAAAACTGCAATATAAAGATGTACAGTTAACCATGTACAGTGAACAGTTGGACTTCAGAATCTAGAGCTCAACAAAGGTAAACAATTTACACGGTGCTTTGAGAATTAAAAAAATAGGAAAATAATCCAGAAAAGTACATAAAAGAGAGTAGGCTCATGAAGACAATTGGTTTTGCCACAAGAGAAAGAGAAGATTGAATTTATGAAATTCAAGGAAAAATTGTTGCAAGCTCACTACATTTAGCAACACTGGCACTTTCAGCAGGTTCAGCAGAGAGATAGGGCACAGACCAAAATGGAGAAGGGACTAAGGAGTGAAAGAAGGTTTAAAAATAACAATAACCATTGAGACTGATGACTCCAGTAACTTAAATGTGTAAAGAAAAAACAGACACTGAAGGGGCAAAATGGAATGGAAAGACTCGTTTGGTTTGGTTTTTTTGCTGAGAATTAAACTAAGGGTCTCTCCTGTGCTAAGCCCACTCTACCACTGAGTTATACCCTCAGCCCAAAAAGGGGCATTTTGTTTAAGATCCTAAGAGATTTCATGATTTCATCATTTATGCAAAGCAAAAGAAAGGAAAAATTATTCTTTCATTTCAACAATGCCCTCATCTAGGAAACAAACTGGAATGCTGCTCAATTCTGTGGATTACTGTTAGGTAAATTAAATTGGCAGCTGAGGAAAGAGAGCAGCACATGGTTTTCAGACAAGGGAAAAGGTTTATTTGCAGGCCGCCTCTGGTCAAGTCAAACCACAGCCCAGGCACGACTTATCAAGGCCAGGAATGGGAGAAGGTGTGGCCACACCAGATTCGGAAATGACCTGCGGGGGGGGGGGGGGGGGTGGAGGGAAGTGACTGCCTCCAATGTGCCAGTTACCTAGGTGACACAGGTACTGGGCAGAGACTTAACCATGAGGAGGGAGGAGACTGTTTTGCCTTCCCAGAGTGGACCTTACAATTATCATATGGTAGTAATGAGAAATCTCAGCCACTTTCAACAGAATTTTATTCAAACTGAAAGATAATAAACCTACATAAAACAGTTCACAAGGAAACTTTACTTTTAAATTATATGGGATTTTAGGATACTCATATCAAATGGGAAAACAGAAACATGTAAAGATTAATCTGTGTGTGACTGAGAAACTTCCTATGATTTGTCCACAGATTATAGGTTTTACAGTTTCTTTAAAAAAAAAAAGAAAGAAAGAAAGAAAGAAAGAAAGAAAAAGACTGCATGACTGCTTTAGTTATTTACATCTCTGATGGTCCTATACAGTGCACCTAATGTCTTAAGGCAAAGGATTTAACAGATTGCTCTAATTTTGCTCCCTGAACACTGCACACATGTGGTCCTGAGGCTCAAATTCCTACCAAAACTCATCTTTGGAGGAAAAAAATTCAAAGATAAAGACCTAACTATTTCTCAACAAATGAAACTGTTGCCGGGTGCCGGTGGCACATGCCTATAATCCAAGCTACTCAAGAGGCTGAGATCTGAGGATCATGATTCAAAGCCAGCCGGGGCAAGAAAGTCCATGAGACTTATCTCCAATAACAGTCAGAAAATTGTGCCATGGCTCAAGTGGTAGAGC
>NW_012278436.1:0-3259 GCF_000151885.1 Dipodomys ordii
TCCTCCTAGAACTCTTCCTTGCCCAATACAAATGATCAAATCACAGAATAAAATGTATATCTAAAGTAAAGTAAATCTTTTTTTTTTTTTTTTTTTTGCGGTTGTGGGGCTTAAACTCTGGGCTTGGGCGCTATCCCTGCACTCTTCAGCTCAAGGTGAGCGCTCTACTGCTTGAGCCACAGCACCACTTCCAAGTAAATCTTTTATTATTAAATTTGTCTCCCCAAATTTGCCTTGGTAATTACTGTCAACTATTTGAGGAAGTAAAAAACTTCAAATAAGAATGGACAAGTAAGGTACAGAACCCAATACTAACTCATGCTCCAGATATACTGCTCTCACATTTTACATACATTTAGATGTCCCTGGGATGGAACCCAGGGACTTATGCATGCTGGAGCAAGCCTCTACCGCTGAGCTCCACTGCAGTCCAGCAGTGCGGTTAACAATAAGCAAGGTACAGTGCTTATGTTCCTGAAGACAATCTGTAATGTATAAGAGCTATAGCAGTACCATGTACTTGTACAGTTACAGGTTCAGTGTCCTGTGAACTAGCAGACTAAAGAAGGATGACTCAACATGGGCTGTCAAACTCTGCAACTTTGTTGTAAGCCAAAGATCAACAGACACTGGTGCTACAACAACATGAACTCTAGCAGTCATTAAAAGTTGTTGGATGGTTTCCAGTGGAGGGGCATCGGCTGAGCAGGCCTTTTCACCAGCATGTCCCCTCAGAATAGAAGGTGCCCGGCCCTGGTCATCCTCATTCCGCTGTCTGTGTTCAAGGTACTGGACTCAACCCAGTGCCTTTGGCCACTAGCCTCCCACACTTGTGAAACTCGAGTCGAGTTTTTAAGGAAGGGGTGACAGAAAGCACAGTCACCAATGGGAGAATGTTTCAGATGATCAAAATGGAAACATAAAACTCCACAAGTGTACCCGATGAAATGGGAAGAGTGCATGTGTGCAAGACCTGGAGCTTGCTCCCCAAGTGATGATCACCTAAAACATGGCCTGCAGCTCACAGCAAGCACTAGTCCTGCAAGTCCTTTTAATGCTTTGGTTGGGGTGTTTCTCCCGCATCCTATGCCCATTCTTGCTCCCATTGCAGCTGTCTTAGTCTATCAGGCATTTCGTCTTTTTTTTTTTTTAATTTTTATTGTGAAAATACCATACAGAGGGGTTACAATTACATGGGCAAGATAATGAGTACATTTCTTATCAAGCATTGTAGCCTCCTCCTTTGTTTCCCCTTCCCATCCCTTCCTCCCCCCCCACCCCCACCTCCCCGTCTATCAGGCATTTCTTTGCTGATCAAACATGTTGCTACAATCCCACATTGGTATGCATGGGAGATGAACCTCAATGAGGTGATGATCACTCTTTTCCTTCCTTCCTGCTAAGCTTTGTGCTTTGCCATCTACTCAAGGTACAGTCACATACCTAGTACTACCATCACCTACTCACCATTTGGGATCCATATTTAAGTGTTTCAGACATAGTCATAGTGTATCCGCTAACATAATCCTAATTAGATGTTTAAATGCTTTTAAAAAAATCAACAGATACACATAAAGAACTTTCATTGTGCATCATCTTCTGGCAACCAATAGAAATGACTATTCAGTGTGGGGCCATTGTATCCAGAACCTTTTAGATTTTAACAATAAGTGTGACTATCACTTGCACTGAAAGTCAATTTTAACTACTAGGAAATACATAATATGCTGCACACTTTCTTTCACAGGGGATTAAAATACACTACTTTTTTTTTTTGGGGGGGGGGTCCAGTCGTGGGGCCTGAACTCTGGGCCTGGGCGCTGTCCCTCAGCTCTTCAGCTCAAGGCTAGCACTCTACCACTTGAGCCACAGTACCACTGCCGGCTTTTTTCTTTTTGCTTATGTGGTGCTGAGGAATCGAACCCAGAGCCTCATGCATGCAAGGCAAGCACTCTACCACTGAGCCACCTTCCCAGCCCATGCTAATGATTCTTTACAGTTTATACAAACCACAGCCTACTAGGATGGTCAGGAAATAAATCGTTTTCATTTTCTATATAAAGAATGCCTACGCAATAGCTTAAATTTCACTACCTACAAGTTTATATAAACTAAGTACTGGAATTAGTATTTTTTTCTTCTTTTTATTTGTCGGTCATAGGGCTTGAACTCTGGGCCTGGGTGCTGTCCCTGAGTCTTCAGCTCAAGGCTAGCGCTCTACCACTTGAGCCACAGTGCCACTGCTGGCTTTTTTCTTTTTGCTTATGTGGTGCTGAGGAATCGAACCCAGAGCCTCATGCATGCAAGGCAAGCACTCTACCACTGAGCCACCTTCCCAGCCCATGCTAATGATTCTTTACAGTTTATACAAACCACAGCCTACTAGGATGGTCAGGAAATAAATCGTTTTCATTTTCCATATAAAGAATGCCTACGCAATAGCTTAAATTTCACTACCTACAAGTTTATATAAACTAAGTACTGGAATTAGTATTTTTTTCTTCTTTTTATTTGTCGGTCATAGGGCTTGAACTCTGGGCCTGGGTGCTGTCCCTGAGTTCTTCAGCTCAAGGCTAGCGCTCTACCACTTGAGCCTGAGTGCCCACTTCCAGCTTTTTCTGTTTATGTGGTACTGAGGAATCGAACCCAGGGCCTCATGCATGTGAGGCAAACACTCTACCACTGAGCCACCTTCCCAACCCTGGAATTAGTATTTTTATACATATATAATAATATGTTGCAAGAAAAAAAAAAACTGGGCACTAGTGACTCACACCTGTAATCCTAGTTACTCAGGAGGCTGAGATCTGAGGATTGCAATTTGAAGCCAGCCCAGGCAGGAAAGTGTATGAAACTTTTATCTCCAACTTAACCACCAGAAAATCAGAAGTGGTGCTGTGACTCAAAGTGGTGGAGTGCTAGCCTTGAATGAAATAGTGCCCAGACACTGAGTTTAAGACCCACGAAAGAACATCTCTGCTGGGTACCGGTTGCTCATACCTATAATCCTAGCTACTCAGGAGCCTGAGATCTCTGGATCATGGTTCAAAGCCAGCCTGGCCAAGAAGTCTATGAAACTCTGATCTCCAATTAACTATCAAAAAATGAAAGTGGAGGGGCTGGGAAGGTGGCTCAGTGGTAGAGCGCTTGCCTTGCATACCTGAGGCCCTGGGTTCGATTCCTCAGCACCACATAAGCAAAAAGAAAAAAGCCAGAAGTAGTGCTGTGGCTCAAGTGGTAGAGCGCTAGCCTTGAGCTG
>NW_012278437.1:0-1079 GCF_000151885.1 Dipodomys ordii
CTTTTTTTTCTGCTTATGTGGTGCTGAGGAATCGAACCCAGGGCCTCATGCATGCAAGGCAAGTGCTCTACCACTGAGCCACCTTCCCAGCCCCTTTCCCTGGCTGTCTTTGAACGGGGATCCTTAGATCTCAGCCTCCTGGGTAGCTAGGATTACAGGTGTGAGCCACCGGCGTCCAGCTTCTCAGGTTTTATTTTTATGGACTTTGGTCTCTTCTTTAATTGGTAAGTATAGCTAACACAGCTAATTATTTTAAATGAATTCTATTTGTATGTCTCCTTGTTTATAGGAGACTGATAGCTGACTTGCCTGGACATTTGTTGAAGTCCAGTGGAGAGTTCCACAGGGCTCCTCTTCTTGCTAGGTTAGGAAGATGGTGGCTTCACTTATTTTTGACCAATTTGACCCTAAGGAAAATATACACATTCTTTTCCAGGGAGAGTACCCAGTTCCAAGGGCTTGTTAGGCAAGTGCTCTAAGAGTTGAGCCCCACACCCAGCTCCCATCATTCTTCTTGTACCTATTAATGAAGAAGCATGCCCTGGGCTGGGAATGTGGCTTAGTGGCAGAGAGCTTGCCTACCATGCATGAAGCCTGGGTTCCATTCCTCAGTACCACTTAAACAGAAAAAAACAGAAGTTTCAGTGCTGTGGCTCAAGTGGTAGAGTGCTAGCTTGGAGCAAAAGAAGCTTAGGGATAGTACCCAGACCCTCAGTTCAAGCCCCTGGACTGGGAAAAGAAAAAAAAAAAAAAGCATGTGTTCATCTGGCACCTCTTTAGTCCTTCCATCTCTCTTTAATCTTTTTTGGGGGGGATGGGGGTGGGGGGTAGTCATAAAGCTTAAACTCAGGCCTGGACACTGTGCCTTAGCTCTTTTTTTTTTGTTTGTTTGGGGGGTCCAGTAGTGGGGCCTGAACTCTGGGCCTAGGCGCTGTCCCTCAGCTCTTCAGCTCAAGGCTAGTGTTCTACCACTTGAGCCATAGTGCCACTTCCGGCTTTTTTTCTTTTTGCTTATGTGGTGCTGAGGACTCAAACCTAGGGCCTCATGCATGCAAGGCAAGCGCTCTACCACTGAGCCA
>NW_012278438.1:0-3087 GCF_000151885.1 Dipodomys ordii
AGGGACAGTGCCCAGGTCCTGAGTTCAAGCCCCAGGACTGGCAAAAAAAAAAAGCTCAGGGATAGCACCCAGGCTCTGAATTCAAGCTCCAGAACCAGCACACACACACACACACACACACACACACACACACACACACACACACACACACAGAGATGATCCCTATTCATAATTATGATTTACAGATGAGGAAACTAAGGCTCACATGGC
The DNA here is from genome assembly GCF_000151885.1 of Dipodomys ordii. Classification (NCBI taxonomy): domain Eukaryota; kingdom Metazoa; phylum Chordata; class Mammalia; order Rodentia; family Heteromyidae; genus Dipodomys; species Dipodomys ordii. Next base: position 211 of record NW_012278438.1, read on the forward strand.
AAAGTGACCTGGTTCAGTTCACGCAAGACATAGTAGAGCTGGGAACTGAAAGAGCTATCTGGCACCCTCACGAGTCTCTAATCCCTAGACTACACAGCCTCTGCCCTCCATCCTGCCCAAGGCTCTTATTTCCCTCCTTTGCCAATCTGTCTCTTCCTAGGCTGTTTACTTCAGGGATTATCTAAAATACCTGCTCTGGGCCCCATCCTTCTCTGTCCCCAGGGCGGCCCCTTACCCTGTACTAACTGTCTCATGGCCAAGACAGTTTCACTGGGGTGTCCCAGGACCCATGGGAAACTCTAGGTGGATGGGAAATCAGCAACCACCATGACAATGTCCTGCAGCGCTTATTTTCTCAGCTTCCTGGTTGACCTCTCCACTTCCATTCCTCCCTTCAAACTTGTACAATGAGTATGTTTAACAATGATTGAACTGCACCATTCTCTTACTGAATGATTTTTTTTTTTTGGCCAGTCTTGGGTCTTGAACTTAGGACCTGGGTACTGTCCCTGGGCTTCTTTTTTGCTCAAGGCTAGTGCTCTACCACTAGAGCCACAGCTCCACTTCTGGCTTTTACTATGGATATGGTACTGAGGAATCGAACCCAGGGCTTCATATATGCTAGGCAAGCACTCTACCACTAAGCCACATTCCCAGCCCCACTGAATGATCTTTGATAGCTCCTGGTTTCTCCGAGGATAAAGTTCAAACCAGACAGCTTGGTGGAGTCTCAAGGCCCAGCCTACTTCTCCTCTAATCCTTTTCCTTCAGGTCCCCAAATGATTCACAGTTTCCAGCTTCAGAGACTCTGAACTTGCAGTTCTCTGTTTGGTGTGAGGTGAACATGTGTAAGTAAGCAGAGTGTGAAGCTTCTCAGCGTGGTGGCAGGAACTTGTGCCATCTGTGTGGCAGAAGCTTCTCTGCCAGGCTGGTGTGGTCCCTCATCCATCTAGAAGGAGCACCAACCTCAAGCTGTGTGCACAGCCCTGGGAAATGACAACCCATCCTGTGCCCCATTCTATGAGCCAGTGCTACCTCAAGAGCCAGGTGTCAAGGAGGTCCCTGGTAGCAAAGGGGAGACAGACTTCCTGCCAGGTCGGCTGATGTCTGATGCCTGTGTCTCAGCTTTTCACCACCAGCCCATGCCACCTGAGTAAGATGCCCACCTACTTCTGGTTTCAGCCCCTTTTTCCAATGCCTCTGCGCCACCTGCTGGACAAGCCTGGAATGAACCAGTATGTTTTCCAACATCTCTTAAGATCAGTTCTCAAAACTTCTCAAGGACAAAGTAATCTGCTCTGTCTACATCCTTCATGAAGGCTCCAGAGTTCCTGTGACGATGGTTCTCAGAAAGGCAGAAGTGGCTTTTGTTCCACGGAGGAACCTCAGTTCTGCCACAGCTCTTTCTGAAATCAGGTTTCTTTCTCTCTCTTTTTTTTTTTTTTCCTTTTTTTGGTGTGCCAGTCCTGGGACTGGAACTCAGAGGGGGGAGGAGGGAGTTTCATAGTATTTTTTTTTTTTGTTTTTTGCCCAGGCTGGTTTCAAACCATGATCTTCAGATCTCAGCCTCCTGAGTAGCTAGGATTACAGTCATGAGCCATTGGTGCCCAGCTGGAATCAGGTTTCTTATATAAAATGAGTAGCGTGGGGAGGGATGGACTCTTCCATGTGTAAGGTGACTCTGTTTCCTCCAGAAGGGCAGTGAAGCTGCTGGCTTCATCTTCTAACCCGAAGAGCTCTGGGACTTGCACTGGTGGTACACAGGCATGTATCACCGCACACGGCCTTATAAAGCATCTTTAGAGTGTCTAGTTAAAAAAAAATAAACCTAATACCAGGCTAGTGCCGCATTACTGTAGTTATGGTTAAACAACAGAAAGGCAGTGAGCATCCCATGCCAAGATGTGTGCGCAGAGGGTCAAGGACATTTGGTGGGGAGCCAAAGAGTCAGGCAACTGATCCAGCAGTGGCTCACCACTGGCCATGCTGGTCCTTGGATCACATGACCTCGCTATGACTCCTAACTCTACTATTTCAGTGTGAGCACACTGCGTAACCATTCTGAGTTTTCGTTTACCCAGTTATGGGATGAGGATAAAGCAGTTGCCACATTATCAAGTTCTTTGGGGTTGAGGGAGTAAAGCAATGTAAAAGACAATGCACAAGTCAGACACTGGTGGCTCATGCCCATAATCCTAGCTACTCAAGAGGCTGAGATTTGAGGATTGCTATTCAAAGCCAGCTGGGGCAGCGAAGTCCATGAGACTCTTATCTCCAATAAACCACCAGAAAATCAGAAGTGGAGCTGTGGCTCAAAGTGGTAGAGTGCTAGCCTTGAGCAAAAATTGCTCAGGGACAGCGTCTAGGCCCTAAGTTCAGGCTCCAGTATGGCATAAAAAAAGTCTCCAGAGCTGAGATCCTCCAGGCCTAGAGTTCCTACTGCAGCCCAGGAAACAAAATGCAGGCGGCCCTGGTGAAAGGAAATGAACCCTAAGCTCCCTTAGAAGGGACACTGGACCTTGCAAGTGACTGCAAACAGGGCTTCATCTGCTAACCCACCCCAGTCCACCTTCCCATGACTCAAACCCAGGGGTGGAGTACAAGACAGCCATGGTGAAGGACAAGCCATTGGCCTTTCTAGTTTATTCCTTGTACTTTGGTCCCCAGATGGACTGTGAGCCCTGCAAGAATCCAGCATCTGTATGGAGACAAAAATCTGTATGGGAAGATGGGTCAATGGTAGAGCGCTTGCCTTGCATGCATGAGACCCTGGGTTCAATTCCTCAGTACCACATAAGCAAAAAGCCGGAAGTGGCATTGTGGCTCAACTGGTAGAGTGCTAACTTTGAGCTGAAGAGTTGAGGGACAGTGCCCAGG
>NW_012278439.1:0-2361 GCF_000151885.1 Dipodomys ordii
GGGGGGGGATAAGAAAAGGAGGAATAGGAGAAGGGAGAAGAAGAAAAGGAGGAGGAGGAAGACAAAAAGAGGAAGATATGAAAGGAGAGGGGGGAAGAAAACAGGGAGACACAGAAGAAAATGAGAAGGGGAAAGAGAGAGAGAAAGAGAGAGAGAGAGAGAACAATCCATTGCAAACCATGAAATCAACTTGCTTAAATTCATTCTTTATGGGAAATAAAGTGTTAAAAGTAAACCCAAAAGTTTGAGATGAAAAACAAGACTTTGGGTTACTCATTTGTTTTTATTTCCATCTCCTCATCTGTTATGTAATTTTGGTCTTCTTTTAAAAAAAATAATAATTTATTTGTAAATAAAAGGAATGAGTCAGCAATTGGACTGAAGTCTGACTATTTTACTTGAGTGATGAAAGTATTAATAAACTCTCTGATGCCCTTGGAAATATCCTTGCTTCCTCCTGAGATCATCTAATCTTAGAGTAATACTGAAAGTATTCTCCACTTACTAATTATTTAGGTGACGCTTGAGCAGTTCCTTTGAACGTAAAAGGCAAAATGCAAATCTAAATATGCTCATTTACCTCCAAGCTGATGACCTGTTAGTCAGAGCTTTCTGTTGGTTTAACAGCCCATAGAGGACAGCATTCTGAAGTGGGCTAGCACTATAGCTGCTATATTGCTTTACCTAATTAATATTCCCATTAAATGACCCGTGTGTGTGTGTGTATGTGTGTTTGTTTGTGTGTGTGTGTGTATCTGTGTGTGTCTGTGTATATGTGTAGTAGTGACCTTCAAACATGGCCTTTTGCTTGCTAGACAGGTTTTCCACTATGCCTTCAGCCCTTGGTTATCAAATAACTGGCTATCAAAAAACTATTTTAAGCCACAGATGCCTCATCTCCAAAGTTTGACAATTATGACCGTTAAATGGAATGAGCATAATCCTAATGACTCAGGAAGCTGAGACCTGAGGATCCCAGTTCAAAACCATCCCAGGCAGACAAATCTGTGAGACTCTTATCTCCAATTAATTGAACAAAAGCCAAAAATGAAGGAATGGCTCAAGTGGCACAGCACCAGCCTTGAGTGGGAAGGCCCAGTAAGAGTTCAAGGCCTTGAGTTCAAGCTCTAGTACCAGCACGAAAAAAAAAAAAGAAAAAAATGGAATGAGCATAAATGTAACCAGTGATTCTATTTAGAAAGTTTCAGAAATATTAAAAATTACTTTTTTTTACAAGAAGTTTGACTCAAGAGAAAAAAATGTAGGTAGGGGAAAAGTAAGAAAAACCAAGTGGTAATGAGGAAGATTAAAGAGTATTATTTGTGTGTACACATGTGAGTATGTATGTGTATATTCATGTATATGCACATGAATGTTGCATAATGAAATACAACAAACACTAAAAAAGAAGAGAAGAACTGCAAATTTTGATGGAAAGGGTGAATTTGTTCAAAATACACTGCATTTATGTATAGAAATATTACGGTAGAACTCCCTCATATTATAAATACATGCTAATTCAAAACTAAAATAATAAAAAAGCAGAAAAATAAAAAGCATTGATGAAAACATGTGTGGCATTATCCCCTAATGAACAAGAACTCCCTTTGTCGAATAATAATTTCAGGTAGCACAAATACTACTTTGGAGATTAGTAAATGATAGTGCACAATAATCAAACATATATCCCACTCCTATGCTTTTGGTGATACTATAAAGAAAATCATTATATTTATTCAATTAATAAATTATTCATCAATTTATTCCTTCATTATTTCATTTAAAAAAGAATTCTAAATAATAAATGCCATAGCATTTAACTTTTTCCTCCATGGAAAAACATCAAAAAAGGAATGTCTGATGGTTCACAGCTGTACCTGTCTACTCAGAAAGCTAAGATCAAGAGTCTCACAGTTTAAGGTCAGCCTGGGAAAAACATTCAAAAACCTTCATCTCAAGCAGTAGCTGGGCACCAGTAGTGCACAACTGTCAGATAGGCTACATGGGAAGCTCATATGGGGGGGACTGTGAGCTCAGGCTGTCCACAGCAAAGAAGTTCTTGAGACATCAGTTGAACAGAAAAACAGGGTGATGTGTACCTATTATTCTAGCCTCAGAGGAAAGTGTAAAATAGGAGGGTCACAGTCCAGGCCTTCCCAGTCAAAAGACCAGACTCTACCTCCAAAGTAACCAGAGTAAAAAGGACTAGAAATATATAGTGTCTATCTAGCAAGCTTAAGTCTTGAATTCAAATCATAGTACCAAAGAAAGGAGGGAAGGAAGAATGGAAGGAAGGAAGGAAGGAAGGAAGGAAGGGAGGGAAGGAGGGAGGGAGGGAGAGAGGGAGGGAGGGAGGGAGGG
>NW_012278440.1:0-2135 GCF_000151885.1 Dipodomys ordii
CACAACTATGTTTATTGCAGCATTATTTACCATAGCTAAGATATGGAACCAACCCAGATGCCCCTCAGTAGATGAATGGATCAAGAAAATGTGATACATACACACACACACACAAACACACACACACACACAAAATGGAATTCTATGCCTCCATCAGAAAGAATGACATCTCCCCATTTGTTAGAAAATGGAAAGCCCTGGAAAAATCATATTAAGTGAAGTAAGCTAGGCCTATAGAAACATAGGTCCAATGGTTTCACTTATTTGTAATAACTAATATAGGACAAGCAGAAGAGGTCAAAAGCTATGTACATATGACCATACAAGATGATGCTTAGCAAAATGAACCCCAAAATAGGGACACAGATTTTATCTTTATTGCTATTTTTTAAATGTACTTACAATGTAATGTGTGATTTTTTTTGTTTCTTTTGTATGTTTTCCCCCCATGGTATAACCCCTGTTTTCAATGTATTTGATTCTGGTGCCCTGCATCGTGTATATACATTTTTCTGGTTTGGAGAGGGAAGGGGAAATAACAAAATGCTGAAATAAAGATACAGGATGGCCCATTGTAACAATAAGATGTACAAGAGACTATGCTGAAAATGAAGTCTACAGCTTTGGGGGAGGAGGGATGAGTTGGGGAGGTGGGAAGGGAAGGGATGGTAGGGGAAAAACAAAGGAGGAGGTAACAAGGCTGGATAGGAAATGTACTCATTACCTTACTCATGTAACTGTAACCCTTCTGTACAGTATCTTTACAATAAAAAATATAAAAAACAAACCAAAAAACCCAAATGTAGAATATAAAAAGGATAAAAAAAGAAGCTTGTTGAATTTCTGACCAAAAACTCTGGGATTTGTTCCCAAAGTGCCATCTGCTGCTTCTGGTGCCAGCCTGCAGTCTGCCCTCAAAACATCAAGGGCAAAGGGAATGTAGATGCAGTCTTCCACATACACCCTTTTGGTGTTTGATTATCTTGATGGACACTAGCAACTTGGAAATGTAGAGTGTTGTGTCTCACACCTACATCAAAGACTGACAAAAGGTGGGATTCAAAGATTACATGGGTTTCTCATTACAAGACTTTGCAATGCTTTACCAATGCAACTTCTTCCTATCTCCATAGCACTGGGCGGAATAATACTTCAAAAACTTATTTGCGGGGGGGGGGGAGGAAATGACCCCAAAATGCAAGGGTCATATGACATTGATAATTAGAAGTAATTGCCTTTGCACTGTGATCACTTCATGTGAGTGGAAGTAGCAGTAGACAATTTTCTAACCAGCCAGAGATCTTTTGATTTCTTCCTGGTAAGAAAAATGTACAGGTTTACCTTTGTCTTCCTTACAGATGAATCAGTAAACCTTTCAGAATCTTCCTTCATCTCACATTGAAAAGGGAGGGATGCCACAGCATTTATAATGTGTCTGGGCTACTAATGATCACTGTGGTAGCAATCACTCCCTAACTATTACTATGCGAAAGGCAGTGTTTTGTGTAGTTACTGTGCAACCTTGTACGTTATTTTTTGTTTTTGTTTCTGTCAGTTGTAGGGCTTGAACTCTGGGCATGGGTGCTGCCCCTGAGCTCTTCAGCTCAAGCCAAGTGTTCTACCACTTGAGCCACAGCGCCACTTCCTTTACATTCTTTTTGAAAATGTTTTTATTATAAAAATAGTGTACAGAGGGGTTATAGTTACATGAGTAAGGTAATGAGTACATTTCCTATTGAGCGTTGTTACCTCCTCCTTTGTTTATCCCCTACCATCCCTTCCTTTCCCACCTCCCCAACTCCTCCCTTTCCCCCCCTACCCCAAGTTGTAAAGTTCCTTTCAACATAGTGTCTTGTACATCCATTATTACAATGGGTCATTCTGTATCCTTATTTAAGCATTTTGTTATTTCCCTTCCCCTCCCCAAATTAGAAAAATGTATATACAAAATTCAGGACAGGGCTGGGAAGGTGGCTCAGTGGTAGAGCGCTTGCCTTGCATGCATGAAGCTCTGGGTTCGATTCCTCAGCACCACATAAGCAGAAAAAGCTGGAAGTGGTGCTGTGGCTCAAATGGTAGAGCACTAGCCTTGAGCTGAAGAGTTGAGGGACAGTGCCCAGGCCCAGAGTTCAGGC
>NW_012278441.1:0-2314 GCF_000151885.1 Dipodomys ordii
TTATTTTGTGCACACTGGTAGGAACTGGCTTCAGTTGTGGGTCAAAGAACCTGTCCCGACAGAGCTAAACAAATTGATAATGAGTGAGGAACAAGACTCCTTTGAGGAGGTCCACACGTTGTGTACTATGTACTGTGTCCTCTAATGGATAGACTGTAGTCCCCCATTATCTCTGGGATATGTTCCAATGGCCTGAAACTACTGATGGTACTGAGTCCTCTGTGCATTATACTTTTCCTGGGTATAGATAGCTGAGGTGTAGTATATATACTAGGCAAGTAAAGGATTAGCAATGTAACTGAAAACAGATGTTAAGTGGACATTCTCTCATCTTTTTTTTTTGCCAGTTGTGGGGCCTGAACTCTGGGCCTGGGCACTGTCCCTCAGGTCTTCAGCTCAAGGCGAGCGCTCTACCACTTGAGCCACAGCACCACTTCCGGCTTTTTCTACTTATGTGGTACTGAGGAATTGAACCCAGGGCCTCATGCATGTAAGGCAAGCGCTCTACCACTGAGCCACCTTCCCAGCCCGACATTCTCTTTCTTTCTGTCCGGCCATGCAGCAGGTGGCACGTGCAGGGCAGGTATATGGGACGAAGGGAGGAGTGAGATCATGGCAAGGAGGAAGTAGGTAGTGTTGGTGCTGCTAGCAATGATGATTTAAAATGTATGGCTTGTATGTTTTTGACAGTTTCCATTAATATGTTGGACTGTGGTTGGTCTTTTCACAGGTTAGTGAAAGCTTGGAAGGCAAAGCCACAGATAAAACAGAACTTAGAGCTGTGGCCAGGCACCAACCATCCTTCTCCACTTAGACCCCAATGCAAGTCGCCTCCTCGCAGCTCAGAGAAGGGAAAAACAAACACAAAGATGTTCAAACCTAAAGGTAGACGATAAACTTGCCATACAGCTGATCCTCAAAGTTCTCACCAGTCAGTAAAAATAAGAGACAAAAATCCCTAAAGGAGAAAGATGAACGCTGGACCAATTAACATGTGAACTAAAACTGTTGACAAAGACAATCATATTTAAACCATAGACTCCTCCCCCAACTATCAACTTGGAGTTATCAAAATGATACAGTCCATTGTTGGTAAAAAGATTAAAGATGGCCTCTCCTGCCCCCTGCTGGTGGCAATGTGAACTGAACCCTTTATAGAGCACGTGAAAAGACTCAGGTTCAAAAGTTGAGTATTTGACCTTGTAAAACAAATGGTATAGCTGTAATCAGGAATAATCAGAGCAGTGCATAAAAAGAGGTACATATTTCATTCCATTTTAAAAAAGAGATTAAGAAACAGTATTTCCTGGAACAAAAGTTTGTATTACAAATGATGTATGCTACTATACACATTTTCTATACCCCAGGCCCTTATCTAGGGTTTTTACATGTATCTGCTCATTGTCTAGTTGGGGACGACCCATGGGGCATCCATAGATCTATATGGGCATCTGTAGGGCCTACAGTAGGACAGAGCTACACTGACCTGCCCTCTCGGTTGCATGCAACAGAAAATGACTAGCCTTTTGCAAATAACAGACACCACTCAAATTAATAGGAGTTCCAGACAGGGAGCTGGTGGCTCATGCCTGTAATCCTAGCTACTCAGGAGGCTGAGATCTGAGGATTGCAGTTCAAAGGCAATCTGGGCAGGAAAGTCTGTAAACTGCATCTACATTTAACCACAAGAAAGTGGTAAGTAAAGCACTAGACTTGAGCAAAAATGCTCAGGGACAGCAGCCAGGCCCAGTGTTCAAGCCCCATCTCCTTCCCCCCTCTCTCTCTTTCTGTCTCTGTCTCTGCCTCTCTCTCTCTCACACACACACACAGAGGCACACACATTCAGAAAACAGGTAAATGAGAGCTTTCTAGGGGACAGGCTTTGTTGAAAACCCTCTGTATATGCTACTGCTGCTGCTGCTGCTGCTGCTGCTGTTCCTCCTCCTCCTCCTCCTCCTCTTCCTCCTTCTCCTCCACTTCTTTCACCAGTCCTGGGGCTTGAATTCTGGGCCTGAGCACTGTCTCTGAATTTCTTTTGTCCAAGGCACTCTACACCACTTGAGCCATAGCACCACTTCTGGCCTTTTCTGTTTATAGGGTACTGAGGAATCAAACCCAGGGCTTCGTGCATGCTAGGCAATGTGATAGTGTTCTTAATCTTTATCCAATCCTAGGTGTCAGCTACTATTCTGGACAAACTATCCCAGAGAGGAAAATAACATAAAACAGAGACTACAAGGCCGAGGTCAAAATAGACAGTGGGCAGAATGAGTAATGGCAGACAGCCAGACAACTGGCTTCCAAATTCCTGGGG
>NW_012278442.1:0-3914 GCF_000151885.1 Dipodomys ordii
TTTTTCTTTTTGCTTATGTGGTGCTGAGGAACCGAACCCAGGGCCTCGAGCATGCAAGGCAAGTGCTCTACCACTGAGCCACCTTCCCAGCCCCCCCTCTCCTGTTTTTAATATGCATGTGTATTATATACTTATAAGTAAAGAAGTTTGAGGCCCCCCCCCTTTTTTTCCCCTTGCAATCTCGATTGCCTTGATTGGTAGAGGCTGTGGTTTTTTTGTTTTTTTTTTTGGTTTTTGTCAGTCGTGGTGCTGTCCCTCAGTTCTTCAGCTCAAGGCGAGTGCTCTATTACTTGAGCTACAGCGCCACTTCTGGATTTCTGGTGGTGAATTGGAAATAAGAGTCTCACAGCCTTTCCTGCCCAGGCTGGCTTTGAACTGTGATCCTCAGATCTCTGCCTCCTGAGTAGCTAGGATTATAGGCATGAGCCACCAGCACCCAGCTAGAGGCTCGTTCTTTAACACTTGAGCCATACCTCCAGCTGGGATTTTTACTAATTATTTTGGAGATGGAGTCTTATAGACTTTTCTGCCTGGGGTAGCCTCAAACCATGATCCTTCAGTTCTCAGCTTCCTGAGTAGCAAGAATTTCCAGGTGTGAGCCACTGGTGCTTGGCTTATTGTTTTGCCTTTTTTTATTTTGTTTTGTCGGTCATGGGGCTTGAATTCTGTGCCTGAGTACTGTCCCTCAGCTTTTCAGCTCAAGGCTAGAACTTTACTACATGAGCCACAGAGCCACTTTCAGTTTTCTGGTGGTTAATTGGAGATAAGGGTCTCATGGACTTTCCTGCTTGGACTGACTTTGAACTGTGATACTCAGATCTCAGCCCCTGACTAGCTAAGATTTCAGATATAGCCACAAGTGCCTGGCTATTTATTTTTTTCTTCAACTCTAATAGCATCGTATTACGTGGAGAGGCTTGTGACCATTTTTCCTGCTGTGAAATATTTTGGTTGCTTCTGGGCACAAATTTCAATTCCAAGTTATAATGCTTTCAGCAGATGAGATAACAGCCAGCAATGGGTACAATAATGACTGTAAAGTTTAGCCAGTGTATAAGTATGGGCTGGAACTTCATTAACTCTATTGATTTTATTTCCCCTTGGTGCTATCTTTTTTGTTTTCTCATCCTGCTCTGAATTATGTGGTTGTGCTTTTTCTTCTCAGACAAGAAAACCCCATTTTACCCCCCAGCACTGCTGGATTGGAAAGGGGCGCAGCAGAAAATCCCTTGGGGCATTGTGCTGCTCCTTGGGGGTGGATTTGCTCTGGCAAAAGGATGTGAGGTAACTTCCCCAGCCAGGACCCTCTCCCACCACCGACAGGGCCAAAGCTGCCATATCCTCCTCCCCCAGTGCTTACCCCTGGGCTGTCCATGGCCACCGAACTGCATGTTCTTTGAGGACAGAGCTCTGTTTTGTCATTGAAGATCCCTGAAACACAAACAGTGCCTGGAAGGGAGAGAGCACTGGCAAGTGATTGAAGACATGTGTGGAGAAGGGGTGAGGCAGGAGAGGTGGGGGACACGGTGTGGCCTCCTTTGTGGTCCATGATAATGACCTCTGCTTTGATCTGTCCTGGGCCTAGACAATCTTTCTTTCAAGTCCACATGAGTATTTTCACCATTTTCTTTGGTTCTCTAATGGCCTCAAAATTTCAGAATATTTCTTTAGTATCAGTGGAGGAGACAGCCTCGGGGCTGATCTCATAACTTTCTATATTTCCCTTCTTTCTTCATGGGGAAGAAAAGAGACTTCTTAGTACCGTTATCATCCAACCATCCATCATCTATTCATCCATTTATTTCATCCATCTATCCCTTCCTTCCTTCCTTCCATCCATTTACCATCATCTGTCTATCCCATGCATCCATTATCCATCCACTCATCCATCCATTTCTTCCTTCCATCCAGCCACTCATCTCTCTGTCCATCCATTTCATGCATCTATCCACCCCATTCATACATCCCATCCATTCAATGTATCAATTCATCCATCTATTTCATCTATCCATCCACCCATGCATCCATCTACCCATCCATCCATTCATCCATACTTCTTTTATCTGTCTACCCACCTACCTACCCATCCACCCATTAGCCCACCCTTCTATCTTTTCTTCTTTCCTCCCTCTTTCTCTCCATCCTTCCCTCCCTCCTTCCTTCTTTCCTTCCTTCCTCAGAATATAAGAGCTTTCATCTATCTTGTGTTCATTATTTCATCAAATCTAGGACAGAGCCTGGTGCATAGTAAATGTATACATAATTTCTTCTGTGGTGCCGTGTTTCAAACCCATGCTAGGCAAGCATGATATTTTCACTCCAGTATCATTTTTTGAATGAACAAATCCATCCATGTAGTCATTCATCCATCAACTTACTCATTTCTCCATCTAGCATATTTTTCCATGCATCATATGTTTCTATTATGTCCCTAGTGTTAGGCTAGACACAGATTTTATTTTAATTTAATTTAATTTTATTTTTGCCAGGACTAGGGCTTGAACTCATGGCCTCTCACTGTTCCTGGGCTACTTTTGCTCAAGGCTAGCACTCTACCACTTGAGACACAGAGCCACTTCCAGTCTTTTTCTGTTTATATGGTACTGACGAATCAAAACCAGGTCTTCATGAATGCTAGGCAAGCACTCTACCACTAAGCCACATTCCTAGTTCCAGACACAGAGATTTTAGAGATTGAGACATGGCTCCTGTTTTTGAGGACTTTTGGCCTAGGAAGGAGATGTATCTGGAAGGAAATTTCCAGGAAGAAGTGACACCAGAGCAAGGGGAAAGTATTAAGGTAGTATGTCGCTGAGGCATAGTGAAGCTGATGAGACCACCACAGACATTTCTCTGAGGGCCTTGTTGCTGGAGAGTAGGTATGGACCTGATTCTGGAGACCATCGGGAGCCATTAAAGGGCAGAGGCCCAAAAATGACTAGGTCAGACCTGCACCTGAGAATAATCACTCTAGTTCCTGGAATAGAGGCTTGGGGCTGGCAGGGATGGGAGGGGGAGAAGAAAGTGAATGCTTGCTTGTCTTCTTCATCTTACTCAGTCTCAGAATATTGGGTTCTACAGGCTGTCCTCTCCTTAGCACCTGCTCCCCCTCCCCACCTTCCCCACCTTCCCCACCTTCGCCTCCTGCCTTCTTTTTTACTCTGTTCAGCTTCTTTGACTTTTCCACAAATTTCATGCCAATACTGGAGCTTGAAATCAGGGCCAGAGAGCTGTTCCTGAGCTCTTTTTTTTTTTCCTCAAAGCTAGCACTCTATCACTTGAACCATTTCTCCATTCCTGGCTTTTTCCTGATTCAGTGTAGATAAGAGTCTCATGGACTTTCCTGCCTGGCTGGCTTCTAACTTAAATCCTCAGATCTCAGCCTCCTGAGTAGCTAGGATTACAAGTGTGAGCCACGGCACCCAGCTTTTCCTCTCTTTTAAATATCACTGGTTCTCCAGGGCTCTTCCTGTGCCCAACGGCCTGCTTAACTTTTAGTCTCTCTTAGTACAAGCTCTTCTCAGCATAAAATCTCACATGTAAATCTTCCATTTGGGGCCCGCATCATTCCTAAGTTTCAGTAACTATGGGAGAATGAGAGGAGATGATGATGAGGGCTATTTGGAGTGACTTGGCAACCGGCTGGGTAGAAGAAATGAGCAGCACAGACAGAAGGGAAGTCAGGCACCCCAGTGTGGCTCCAGTGAATGCTAAGTCCATTCATCAGGCGCCTAGGGGGAGAAGTAGGTTCTGTGCTAATGAGGAATTCAGATTGGGACATGTTGAAGTCAATGGGTTTGTGGCACACCTGGGAGGTAAGTCCAGACAGCATTCAGATGTGTCCCTATGAACCAGTTGGACAGGAGGAGGATGAGGGGGAGGAGGACGAGGAGGAGGATGAGGATGAGGGGGGG
>NW_012278443.1:0-1699 GCF_000151885.1 Dipodomys ordii
CCTTGAGGGACATCAAGAAATTCTATTTATAACAGGATTTGAAAGTTGGGAGAACATGGAAACATTACTTGTTTTGTCCTAAAGCAACTCACCCAAGTTACTAACTAGCCAGGATACTGTAGGCCTAAGAGCAAGCAGAAAGGCACCCCCTTTTATTTTAAAAAGATGAAAAAGCAGCCAAACCAGGCCCATTCTCCCATTAGAGGTGGCAACTGTAACAAAACCATTTTCAACAAGCCTAGCAACTTCTCCAATAATCTTTGGGACTTCATCCCAGTAGTTTTTACTTAACATGAAACAAGCTTGCTATATATACAGGGAAGCTACATGGAAACTGTTGCACTGAGCACTTTATCAACCAAACCTGTCTTTAGCAACTTGTTGTGTTTTCCCATGTGGTGGACTAGCAATTTCAGCCACTTAAAAATACCCTGTGCATACTGACATCCTGACTCTAGAAAAAGGATCAGTTATACCTTAAGTGAAAAGGATTAGAATAATCAGGACAATTTGGTAACCTACAGGCAATAAATACAGCTCACCTATAATCCTCTCTGGAGACAAGACAGGACAACTGCTAACTCACAACCAGCCAGGGCTAAAAACCCTGTCTCCACCCCAAAGGCAACCTAAACCTCAAGGACACAGTTAAAGCCTATGCAATAAAACTGAACTGAGTACTAATTAATATTGGTATCCACATACTCAAGACAGATTCAAAACACCCACGACCAGCCAAGTTCCAGCCAGTGATGGGCATACCACATCCAGGATTCAAGTACCAGACCACCAAGGCTAGCTTCTCTCCCAACACCCATCACACAGCTCACAACTCACTCACACACAACTCAGCCCAAGTATCCAGCAGACAACTCTACAGAACAAATGAGATGCAGTAGGGCACTCTACTCAATATTTTCAAGACAAGAACGTTAAACCATCCTTACCTTGTTTAATCTGCCTGTGAGGTTCACAACAATTTTCCCAGCTCTGTGATCATCAATGATTTCAAACTCGCCAATGTAGCCTAAGGAACAAACACAATACCTCAGTTTGCGACCCGAATTTTCCACCACCCCAGTATTCCTTTTTGCCTGCTGGATTCATCTCTCTCATCTTTCCCTTTGGGCAGTTTGGGTAGAGTTGAGCTGCTCATTTCCATACCCCCAGTACCACATAACACTTTGAGAGCAACACCCCCAAAGAATCCAGGCTACAATTTAAAACGCACCAATTCAGTGTCAGATCCCAGGCATGACATGCCATGTGCCCTGACAGCCACACAATGAAACGGGAGCCAACAACACACTTACCATGCTTCATCATCACAATGAGGAACCTGACGATGACTTTGGAGCACGGCCTGATGAGCACCTGGCGTTTGCCTCTCTTCTCAGCATTGTTGATGCTCTTGAGGGCGTCAGCCAGGACGTTCATGCGCACCATGATGGCTGCTCGGGGGAAGACACACGTATCCTCGGGGTCAACCAAGAGCCAAACCTAATCACTGCCCTGCCAAAACTTACTAACCTACTATCACTTGACAGGGTGGCCGGACTCCCGTTTCCCCAATGTCCGCACGCTCGCTGCCACAGACCCTATAAACTTTGAGCGAGTCCTAACGACGTGGGCCCAAAGCAAGCTGTCACCCCGCGCCGCCGTCTGCGCTCCCCGCGCCCCGCCGCAGCCCGGGCTGGCG
>NW_012278444.1:0-1075 GCF_000151885.1 Dipodomys ordii
GAACTCTGGGCCTGGGCACTGTCCCTCAGCTCTTCAGCTCAAGGCTAGCACTCTACCACTTGAGCCAGAGCGCCACTTCCGGCTTTTTTCTTTTTTTGCTTATGTGGTGCTGAGGAATCAAACCCAGGGCCTAAGGCATGCAAGGCAAGCGCTCTACCACTGAGCCACCTTCCCAGCAAGAGTGTTATCCTTGAGTAAAAATGCTTAAGGACAGTGCCAAGGCCCTGAGTTCAAGCTCCAGATTGGCATCAGTAAAGTAAGTAAGTAAATAAATAAATAAGTAAAACAAAAGGAGAAGACTTACCAATCCAAGCATGCTTACTCGTGTACTTGGTCACTTGCCAGTTCCAAATAACCCCTCTGAGAATGAATGATGTCAGGTGTTAAATTTTGGTTTATGGTTTGAAGTCTAAACTAGGAAACTACCATGGAGAAGCCCTTACTGTAGTATGAGAATAAAGATGAGTCTGGATCATGAATTAATCCATGTAATGTGTTCTTTATAAAGAAAGATTCCATGAATTTAAGTCTGTATGTGTGATTTAATCTTTGACACCAATAAAGAATATTTACACAAAAAAATACTCTGTTGCTTCACATACTCTAATCTTAACATGTGGAGGCAGAGGCAGAAAAAATGGAGAGTTCAGGGCCAGCCTGGACTACATAATGAGGTGTTTTTTTCAAAAAAAACAAAGAAACAAAAACAAAAGAAGCCTTTATTAAATCATCGACAAGATGCAGCTCTACACTTATAATCATAACTATGATGGTTAGTTTTATGTGCCACATAGCTGAGGAATGGTCTGGTGTTATTTAATCAAACTCTAATCTAGGTATGATTATAAAGGAGTAATTGTAGTTATTACTTCCATAATTAGTTAACTTGAAGTGAAGTGGATTTCTCTCTCTCTTCTCTCTCACTTGCTCTTGCTCTGTCTCTGTCTCTCTGTCTGTCTCTGTCTCTGTCTCTCTGTCTCTGTCTCTGTCTCTGTCTCTGTCTCTGTCAGTCTGTCTCTGTCTGTCTCTGTCTGTCTCTGTCTCTCTTTCTGTCTCTGTCTCTGTCTGTCTGTCT
>NW_012278445.1:0-2319 GCF_000151885.1 Dipodomys ordii
AGCCACAGCACCACTTCCGGCTTTTTTCTTTTTGCTTATGTGGTGCTGAGGAATTGAACCCAGGGCCTCAGGCATGCAAGGCAAGTGCTCTGCCACTGAGCCACCTTCACAGCCCCTAATAAATTTATTTTTATTTTAAAAACATATTTAACATTATATATACTGGTAGAATAGTCTTGGACTACCCACAAAAATGATAGAATGTACAGATACTAGAATGGATGCCCTGCAGGGGTTAAATAGTCTGTTTGGAGTTTTCAAAGAAAAACCAAGAAAGGAGACTCGGATCTCCCACACATCCCTTGAAGTAAAAAACCAATATATAAAACAGACCCAAGCCAGGTGCTGGTGGTTCACGTCTGTAATCCTAGCCTAGTCAGGAGACTGAGATCTGATTATTATGGTTCAAAGCCAGCTGGGGTAGGAAAATTCATGAGACTCTTATCTCCAATTAACCACCAGAAAACCAGAAGTGATGCTGTGGCTCAAGTGGTAGAGCACTGGCCTTGAGCTGAAGAGCTCAGGGACAGCATCCAAGCCCAGAGTTCAAGCCCCAGGACCCACCAAAAAACAAAAAAAAAAAAATCCCCAACAAACAGACGTAGCTACAAACACATCCTACAAACACAGATAGAAGCAGAGGCCAGCCTCCTGAAAAACAAAACAAAACAAAACAAAACAAACCTGCCTTACCCTAGTTAGGAAAGTTGCCAATGAGCTGCCTACAACTTGGCTCAGGCATTAACCAGTCAAGCCTAGACTCTTAAGTTTGAATTCCTATTTTCATGAAGGATCTGGATAGGAACATTTAGATAGGGATTCTTTCTATATGAACTGCCCCTTTCCCTTTGCTTGTGGAACCACTTGCCAGCCTCTAATCAGTGATACAGTTCCTACCTAGCCCAAGCAGATGTCTTAATAAAGTCTTACCTCTATTCTTCTAAGTATGGCCTCATTTCTACCATTTCTGAGTCTAACAACCAGACTACAGCAGCACCATAAACTAACCATGGTTTTCTTTGGATAATAGGCTTCCAGGACAAGCAGATTTTGTTGATTCCCCAGCCTTTTCCCTGTTTTCACACTGCATACATGTTAATTTCTTGGGAGGAAAAGGTGCTAGCTAAGTTGGTTGGGTATCATTGGAATAGTTTGATCTTGAACTTTGAACTTTGAGTTGAACTGGGATCCCTCCAAGAAAAGGCTCTCTGTTTTTATTTTGTGTTGTTTTTCTACTGGCATTGAATTAAAAAAAAAAAAAAAAAGCTCAGCTCCGACCAAAGGGTAGAGGAGAGACTTGATTGAAAGGAGTGAAGATAGTGCAAGTTAGGTCATCATTTCAATCTGATGCCAAGACAATCAAGTAACCTGACACTGTGTACCTGTAGCTTACCTAATCAGCAAGTAGACACTCTTTCAGTGCTTTGTGGCTGGTGTAGGGAAAGCACAGTGTGGGGAAGGTAGGTCTGGCTTCGTCCCCTGCAGAGGAAGCCTCTGCTGGAAGAGCACTGAGTGTGGGAGCTGCCCAGCCCTGCTTGTTTTACCACCTACGTAGAAGGTGAGGTACTTTATTTGTTGCAGCCAGCCTCAAGGGTAGAGGTGGAGGGTGTCTGTTGCTTTACCCTGGGGATACAGAAGAGTTGTCTTGGCTGATTAGGAAAAATGTTCTGAGTAAATATTTGAAATGTGATAGCCATGAGCATTATGGGACACTCTAGATCTTAAAAGTGTAGAGAAAAAGTAACCTTGGATGTGCCAAATCTTTAAAAAAAAAAAGTTTGGGGCTGGGAAGGTGGCTCAGTGGTAGAGCGCTTGCCTTGCATGCATGAGGCCCTGGGTTCCATTCCTCAGCACCACATAAGCAGAAAAAGCCAGAAGTGGGGCTGAGGCTCATGCGGCAGAGCACTAGTCTACAGCTGAAGAGCTGAGGGACAGCATTTAGAGTTCAGGGCCCATGACCGACAAAAAAAAAAAAAAAAAAAAGAAAGAAAGTAAGTTTAGCATATTGACTTCTTTGCCCTCCACCACTTTCTCCACCACTTTTTTCTCTTTTGAGCAGTGGCATCTTTTCTGCACTTAAATTTCTGGAAGCTTTTATTTTTAACTTTCAGTTTAATTATACGGGGAGTCAAATGTATGTTTTAAGTTGGCCCCAGAAGTGAGTTTGCACTTAAAAAATTGAACTAGAGGGCTGGGAAGGTGGCTCAGTGGTAGAGCGCTTGCCTTGCAAGCCAGAGGCCCTAGGTTTGATTCCTCAGCACCATATAAGCAAAAAGAAAAAAGCCGGAAATGGCGCTGTGGCTCAAGTGGTAGAGCACT
>NW_012278446.1:0-2078 GCF_000151885.1 Dipodomys ordii
AATAACCCGGGAAACTGGGTGCTGGCGGGCTCATGCCGGTGAGCCTAACTACTCATGAGGCTGAGAGCTGAGGATCATGGTTGGAAGCCAGCCTGGGCATGTAAGTCTGTGAGACCTACCTTCAATAAACTACTCAAAAAAAACCCCAGGATTGGTGCTGTGGCTCAAGTGGTAGAGCACTAGCAAAAAAAGCTCCGGGACAGTGCCCAGGCCAAGTTCAAGCCCCAGGACACACACAAACACACACACACACACACACACACAACAGGAAAACCTGTGAAGGCAGGGTGGTGCAGCCCCCCACCATTCACTGTGTGGCCTACAAGGAGCACCTGAGCCCAGGACACCCCACGTGAGGCCTGGAAATGCTGGTGGGCCCCAACAGGAAGGCAAAGGCGTGGTCAGGGAGCTAGGGGGAAGGCTGCAAAAAGCGTGTGATTCTTCTGGTGGCCGCAGGCTGGCTGTGCGGGGTAGTGCCCTGGCCACATCTGCCCCTCCTGGTCTGACCGAGCGGACATGTTCTCTAGGGACAGCAGGGAGGACCATCAGCTGACACAGGGGCAAAATGTTCTGGTCCTTGGGGTTTGATCTCTTGAGCTGGGTTAGCATGAGCCAGCCCTGCAAAGATGAGAACCAGGCCTTGGCCAGTTCCACCCCAAGCCAGCCCATGGGCCGCTCCTTCCACTGCTTTCAGAGCGTGATCAAGGGGGAGGAAAGAACACCAGCATGATGGAGTCCTCAGGCGTGGTTTGAACGCTGCGTCCATGTCCACAAGTTGAACTTGTGGCCAAGCTGTCCTCCTGCGCATCTCCGCCTCCCTGCGAAGCCAGCACATCTGCACGGCCTCGGTACTGCAGATTGGGCCGCTCTCCTTGCCAGGCCTCTGGTTCTTGTAAGTTCTCCCAGAAATGTTCTGAGCACGTGTTAAGGATGGATGCACACGCGTTTCCTCACCCTGCTAGTTCAAACAGTGGCTGACACTATTCCATTGCTACAGGAAGATCCTTCACAAGCCAGCAATGTCATCCGTACCCTCTCAAGTAGATGATGCTTCTAAACAACTCTTCTACAAACAGTGCCATAATTCATTGTCTCAAAGAATGTTTCAGAAAAATTCCTAGAATTGCTGGATCAAAAATAATGTCACTGGGCTGGGAAGGTGGCTCAGTGGTAGAGCGCTAGCCTTGCATGCCAGAGGCCCTGGGCTCGATTCCTCAGCACCACATAAGCAAAAAAGAAAAAAGCCGGAAGTGGCACCGTGGCTCAAGTGGTAGAGTGCTAGCCTTGGGCTGAAGAGCTGAGGGACAGCACCCAGGCCCAGAGTTCAGGCCCCACGACCGGACCCCAAAAAAAATAAATAAATAATGTGACTTTCTCCATATTAGCATGTTTACCAATCCAGATCATGCCTTATTTCCCACCTGTGGTTTGATCATACCTGTCCTCAGTATATTAAGAACTCTTAGCCAGTCTGACAAGCAAGAAAAATAGGAATTTCTATCGAAAGTCAAAAATTTGCTTCCCAGCCTGTGCTAGTAGCTCATGCCTATAATCCTAGCTACTCCTCTTCGGAGATCTGAGGATCAGAGTTCGAAGGGACAGTCTAGGCAGGAAAATCTGTGAGACTCTAATTTCCAAGTAACCACCAAAAAGCTGGAAGTGGAGCTGTGGCTCAAGTGGTAGAGTGCTAGTCTTGGGTGAAAAAGCTCAGGGACAGTGCCCAGGCCCCAGGACTTGTGTACACTCATGTGCACACACACTCACAAAAGGAAAAAAAAATTGCTTCATGTTCAAAAAGGGTTTTGTTGGGCCAGGCATGAGTGGCTCATGCCTGTAATCCTAGCTACTCAGGAAGCTGAGATCTGAGGATTTGTGGTTCAAATCCAATTCAGGCAGGAAAGTCTATGAGACTTTTTTTTTTTGTTGGTCGTGGGTCTTGAACTCTGGGCCTGGGCGCTGTCCCTCAGCTCTTCAGCTCAAGGCGGCGAGCGCTCTACCACTTGAGCTACAGCGCCACTTCCGGTTTTCTGGTGGTTTATTGGAGATAGGAGTCTCACGGTCTCTCCTGCCCGGGCTGG
>NW_012278447.1:0-5252 GCF_000151885.1 Dipodomys ordii
CTCCATCAGAAAGAATGACATTGCCCCATTTGTTAGGAAATGGAAAGACTTGGGAAAAAATTATATTAAGTGAAGTAAGCCAGGCCCAAAGAAACATAGGTTCCACGTTTAATATTTTCTACCTCTAGCAGGGCGCCGGTGGCTCACGCCTATAATCCTAGCTACTCAGGAGGCTGAGATCTGAGGATCTCATTTCAAAGCCAGCCTGGGCAGGAAAATCCGTGAAACTCTTATCTCCAATAAACCACCAGAAAACCGCAAGTGGCGCTGTAGCTCAAGTGGTTGAGCACTAGCCTTGAGTTGAGAACTGAGGGACAGCGTTCAGGCCCATAGTTAAGCCCTATGAACGAAAAAAAAATTTTTTTTTCTACCTCTAACTTACACATTCTAACCTCAAATACAGTTTCTTCACATAACTACAATAGTTAGTGAAAAGCAAAGTTGCGTATAGATACATGATCAGTTCTCTGACCTTCACAGATACCTCTTCATATGTTACAATAAGTTGATAGCTTAAAAATGTCACAAAATACTGAATACTTACTTTGCTTGAGAAGGAACACAAGTCATTCCTTTCGACAAGGTTTTTAGCTTTAAAATATTAGTAAGGTTGTGTCATATTTCACTTACCTGTGTCTTTGTGAACATTTCTTCTAACATCTTTAAATTTACAACCTATAAGCAGTAATAAGGCAAGCAAAAAAAGTCAGTTTTTGGTCATATAAATGCAAATAGTTATTTTAGAAAATCATTCCATATGATCATTTGTATATTCCAATTCCAGTTTTGGATTTAATTTTAACTTACTACCTTTTTTTTTTTCCTGGTTGTAGGGTTTGAACTCAGAAGCCGGACCCTGTCCCTGAGTCTCTTTGTGCTCAAGGCTTGTGCTCTACCAATTGACCACAGCTCCACTTCCAGTTTTTGAGTGGCTAATTGGAGACAGTCTTCCAGGGACTTTTCTACCCAGGCTGGCTATGAACCTCGATCCTTAGATCTCAGCCTCCTGACTAAATAGGATTACAGGTATATGCCATCAGTGCCCTGCTTCTTAGATTCTTAAATAGGGATTCATAGATTGCAGCTGAAGCAGTTCCTGATCTAAATTTCTTTATTCTGTTACTGGTTGGAATCCTCAGCCTCATCCATACTCCAGAGTTTACGTTCTATTAATATGAGGATACTAAGAAATTAGAAATGTAGAGCTCTGAATACTACAGATATGGAAGGGCAGAAAAGTGGATCTATGATCCTTTGTCTATAACCTACCATGAAGGCTTCTAAAAATCACTGCCCAGTGCTGGTCTATGACAGTCTCTTATTGCTTGGTGATGTGGTAGCTAGCAAAAAAACCCCCAAAAAACAAAAAAACAAAAAACCCCTCCAAACTATCCTAAGTACATTAATAGGAAGCCAAATGTAGTGTTACTTACCTGGAAGAGCACATAAACCGAGAAACTGAGAACAATTTATTTGTGATAGAGGTAGCCTGAAAAGAAAAGTTTATCAAGTTCAGTTCCGTTTTTTAAAAGTCATAAATGGAAATTCAACTTAATACATATGAGGGCTTGCCATTGGATAGGCATGTTTTAAATGCAAGTTTTATAGAAGCCACAAAACAAAAATACAGAGTTAATATCAAAAGGTGAGGCATAAAATAGCCTAGAAAGGCTGGAAGTTTTCAAACAGGGACTTACTTGATTAAAATGGCAGGTTAATTTAAATTCACCTTAAGGACAGCAATGCCTGGACTGCTAGTAGTATCCAGTGTACCTAAGTTACCCTCTGGTATTTTGTACCCTGAGCCAGTGTGTTTTGCAGGCTGAGTAACTTTTCTGAAAAGCTCCAGGACCACATGTAATCTCAGATTTCAGAGGTTTTAAATTTTGGAATATTTCCATAGAATTTACCAGTTGAGCCTCCCTAATCTGAGTATCCAAAATCCAAAATGCTCTAAAATCTATAACCTTTTGAGTGCCTACATGAATTTTAAGAGTATTTCAGATTTCAAGTTAGGATGTTCACAGTAATCTTAGGTCAATGAGTTAAAAATGTCCATCTGACAATTCCATCCTTAATGTTCATTTTTACATTACTATTTTAAGATTTTTTTGTATCAGTACCTTAGCAGATAATTTTTTGGTTGGTTGTGGGGCTTGAACTCAGGGCCAGGGCACTGTCCCGGAGCTTCTTTTGCTCAAGACTAGCACCCTGCCACTGGAGCCACAGTGCTACTTTTGGCTTTTTCTGTGGTAGTAAGGAATGGAATCCTGGGCTTCATGCATGTTAGGCAAACACTCTCCCACTAAGCCTCATTCCCAGCCCTTAGCAGATAATTTTATATCATGAAAAACATAGGCCACCCATTTCTTGTCATTGATTTTGATCTAATGACATAATTCCAAGAAATCACAATCCCAGTTTGCAGATTTCAGGGACAGAGGCTCACCTTGTTGGCAAGTCAGCAGATGAATTTAGAGGAAAACAAGAGACATCATTTAACTACCATCTGCCATCAAAATTAGTTGGGTTTCTGAGCTTAAAAGGTGGCATCAAGCCAGGCACTGGTGGCAGACGCCTGTAATCCTAGCTATTCAGAAGGCTTAGATTGGAGGATTATGGTTCAAAGACAGGGCGGGAAAGTCCATGAGACTCTCATCTCCAATTCAGCACCAGAAAACTGGAAGTGGAGCTGTGGCTCAAGGTGGCAGAGTGCTACCCTTGAGTGGAAGAGCTCAGGTACAGCACCCAGGCCCTGAGTTCAAGCCCCATAACTGGAGGGAAAATAATGGTGGCTTCAAGGAGAAAAAGAAAAGTAATTATACTTCGATGACAAAATAAAGGAACATTAGAGACTGATACTCAGTACTCCTTTTCCCTTCCAGTAGGGGACAGTGCTTTCCTGAGGAGAGAAATATTTGACTGCGAGTTCCAGAGAATCTGACAAAACCATAAGCCATTGGATATGACTTAGTAGTTGATTTTCTATAGATGCACTTGATTAATTATATGCACTTGATTGATATAATTATCAATGTGCTTTATTTTTGTTTTTGTTTTTTTGCTAGTTCTGGGGATTGAACTCAAGTTTTGGGTACTGTCCCGAGCTTTTTTGTTGTTGTTCAAGGCTAGCACTCTTACCACTTGAGCCACAGCACCACTTCCGGCTTTTTCTGTTTATGTGGTACTGAGGAATGGAACCCAAGGTTTCATGCCTGCTAGGCAAGCACTCTACCACTAAGCCACATTCCCAGCCCAATGTGGATTTTATCTTAAATAGTCTGCCAACAGATGCAGTTCTATGACATATAATTCCAAGCATTATCTAGAATTAACAATGATAAATGATAGGCTATTTCTTTTCTTTTTTTGTCGGTCATGGGGCTTGAACTCTGGGTCTAGGCGCTGTCCCTCAGCTCTTCAGCTCAAGGCAAGTGCTCTACCACTTGAGCCACAGTGCCATTTCCGATTTTCTGAGTGGTTTATTGGAGATAAGATTCTCATGGATTTTCCTGCTTGCACTGGCTTTGAACCAAGATCCTCAGATCTCAGCCTCCCGAGTAGCTAGGATTACAGGTGTGCGCCAGGGGCACCTGGCACACTATTTCTTTTGTCTTAAAAGACATAAACAGAAAAAGCCAGAAGTGGCTTTGTGGCTCAAGTGATAAGAATGCTAGCCTTGAGCAAAACAAGAAGCTCAGGATGGACTGGCATAAAGAGAGAGAAAGAGAGATTATAAGTGCTTACATACCAAGAAATCTGAATTGGAGTCTGTTCATCTTCACCAGGCTCTTCATCTGAGGAGTCAAATTCACTTGCTTGTATTGAAATAGGCTTCAAAAGAAGAAGTTAACTTATGTTTACACAGTTTTAGCATAGGCAGTCCTAGCTTAAAGACTTGTTTATCCTGGATCTCATTTTTTCTCAGGTATAAAGGGAAAGAATTTGTTGATTCATTCACAAACTTTTCTTGAACACCTTCATCTGCCACACCCTGGAACTGCAACCATCCGTAAGCATGCAGCTTGCCTCCAGGGAATAGGAGGGAGAGGACGTGAATGTGAACTGCAGGAGAAAGGTTTAAACTAGAGTAGAAACCATGTGATGTACAGCCCAGAAGGAAATGACTACTTAGGGAGCTGCAGGTTTCACAGAGATGGTTAAACTGGTTTGAAAGAAGAGTGGGTTGTTTCTAGGCAAAGGGGAAGATGATGATTAAGAAAATTCAGACAAAGGGCTTTTTTTTATCAGGAACTGTGATATCAAAATAAAAGGGTCAGCCAGGTGCCAGTGGCTCACGCCTGTAATTCTAGCTACTCAGGAGGCTGAGATCTGAGGATCTCGGTTCAAAGCCAGCCTGGGCAGGAAAGTTGGTGAAACTCATCTCCAATGAACCACCAGAAAATCGGAAGTGGTGCTGTGGCTAACTTGGTAGAGTGCTGGCCTTGAGCTGAAGAGCTAAGGGAAAGCACCCAAGCCCAGAGTTCAAGCCCCATGACTGACCAAACAAATAAATAAAAGGGGCATGGTTTCTCAAAAGAAATCCCCCATAGAACCTAGTAGCTTGGTGCTGGGGAGAGTACAGGTAAACTAGCCTATTTCCAACTTTATGAATCACTAAACTAGAAAAATGGAAAACAATGGAGATGGCCCTTGCAGGCTGATTAAAGCTGAGCTCAATCCTAGAGGTGGCAATTCTCTATGAAAGACTTCTATATCCCCTGTTGGAATAAGTTAATTTTTTTGTGCCAATACATAGGCTTGAAGTCAGGGTTTGGGGTGCTGTCCCTCAGCCTTTTTGCTCAAGGCTGGTGTTCTACCACTTCTGACTGGAGATAAGAGTTTCACAGACTTTCCTGCCTAGGATGGCTTTGAACTGCGATCCTCAGATCACAGCCTCTTGAGTAGCTAAAATGACAAGTATGAGCCTCCAACACCTAGCTCCCTGTTGGAATTTTAATGGATTAAAAAGAAAGTTCCTACTCCCTGTTGTCAGAAACTGAGAAATCAGACTTTGGAATGGATGCAAAAGTTGGTGTTATTGAGTTTAAAATGCAGTTCTGCGGGCCGCTGGTGGCTCACCCCTTTAATCCTAGCTACTCCAAAGGCTGAGATCTGAGGATCGCAGTTCAAAGCCAGCCCAGGGCAAGTCCCTGAGACTCTTATCTTCAATAAAACACTCAGAAAACCAGAAGTGGCGCTGTGGCTCAAGTGGTAGAGTGCTAGCCTTGAGCTGAAGAGCTGAGGGACAG
>NW_012278448.1:0-2034 GCF_000151885.1 Dipodomys ordii
AAAAAAGCCGGAAGTGGCGCTGTGGCTCAAGTGGTAGAGCGCTAGCCTTGAGCTGAAGAGCTGAGGGACAGTGCCCAGGCCCAGAGTTCAGGCCCACGACCGGACCAAAAATAAATAAATAAATAAAATAAAATCAAAATCTAATAGTGATTTTTCATACATTGTAATAAATATTACATGATTGCATATGAGCATAATAATAAAAACAATAGACAACTCAAATGGTTGACACTGTCACAAAGATCAGTCCTTCCAAAACTTTATAGACATTCCAAGTTTCATAAGTTCAAATTTTTATTAATATTTAAAAGAAGAAAGACTTGTGGCATAGTAGGAAATATCAGGGATCTGTGTTCCTAGCTTTGGGCTTGTGACTTCTGCAGGAAGGCTGGATGGTAAATTGAAATTGATTTTGGTCATGTTCAGCTCTTAGTACAGAAACAGGTACTCATTCATTCCCCACCTGTGGCCAAATGGCATACAGCTGTACATGTGTTCTTATGGTCATTTGTCTACTAGCTATAGGAATAGGGCTGGGGGGTGGGAGAACCTTTCTTCTGAACAGGGGTAATCTATGCTTTAACTTCTGAGCAAAGCTTCTCATCACAGAAGTGAGGAGAAGCAGTTACCGTGTTGCATTCCCCCCTTCCTATTGTCGCAAACCCTCTCCCACGACTAAAAAGTAACTTGGAGAACATGTAATAGGTTAGTGTACTCCTTTTCATCCCCACCAACACTATGGAAGGAGGGAAGAGAAAAGAAGGAAAGAAGGAAGGAAGGAAGGAAGGAAACATATACTTTAATCTTCTCTTTTTTCCTTTGAAAGCCAGACACTGAAGGCTTGGACATTTAGAAGTTGTTGTTAATACCAAAGGAATTAGAAAATCATTGCACATGCTCAAAAAAAGGCCCTGGCCCAGAAAGGACCTGAGAAGACAGGTATCTTCACACCTCAGGCTGATAGTTGGCACAAATACAGCCTACAAAAAACAATAGAAAACAATCATAGCCAGGCACTGGTGGCTCACACCTATAATCCTAGCTCCTGAGATCTGAAGATCACAGTTTGAAGCCAACCTGGGCAGGAAAGTTCATGAGACTCCTATCTCCAATTAACCACCAGAAGACTGTAAGTGGCACCATGTCTCAAAGTGGTAGAGTACCAGCCCTGAGGAAAAAAGTTTAGGCACAGCACCCAGGCCCTGAGTTCAAGCCTTATAACTGACAAAAAAAAAATCATAGAGCAAACCCTGGAGAAAAAAAAGAATTGGATTACCATGTGTACTTAAAAAATCACAAGGCATACAAAGAAACAGCAAAGGATGGCCCTTTTAAAGGAAAAAAAGAAAACAGTAGAAATTGTCCATAAGGCTGATCTAAGGCTGGACATACTAGACAAAACTTTTTAACAACTGTCTTAGCTGGGTGTGGTGGAACACACCTGTAATCCCAACACTTGAGAGACTGAGGTGAACTCAAGACCAGCCTGAGCTACAAAGGAGGACGCTGTCTCCAACAACAACAAATGTCTTAAAATCTAAAGAAAAACGTCAGGAGAGTCAGGAAAACCAGTGATACACAAAATAGAAATAACAACAAAGGGACAGAAAGCCTAAAATAAACCAGTAAGAAACTCTGGAACTGAAAATAAAAAGAAATAACTTTCATGAAAATGTTTACTAGAAGGATTGAAATGCAGATTTAATCAGGAAGGAAGAAGAATCAACAAATTGAAATGTATATAACGGATATTACTGACTCTGAAAAAGAAAAAGACAGTCAAATTAAAGAAAAATGGCCAGGCAACTCACACTATAAATAATCCTAGCTACAAAGGAGGCTGAAATCTGAATATTTCAGTTCAAAGCCAGTGCAGGAAGACAAATCCTCAACTATCTCTAAGGAACTAGCGAAAAAGTAGAAGTGGAGGCATAGTTCAAGTAGTAGAGCACCAGCTACAACAAAAACAGCCAAGTAAGAATGAGAGGCCCTGAATTCAAGTCCCAGTATTGCCCTTTCTCCCTCCCCCCCCCC
>NW_012278449.1:0-2711 GCF_000151885.1 Dipodomys ordii
TCCTTCCTTCCTTCCTTCCTTCCTTCCTTCCTTCCTTCCTTCCTTCCTTCCTTCCTTCTTTCCTTCCCCCCTCTCTTTCTCTCTCTCTTTCTTTTGTTCTAATCATGGGGCTTGGACTCAGGGTATGGGAGCTGTCCCTAAGCTTTTGTGCTCAAGGCTAGTATTCTACCACTTTGAGTCACAGCTCAATTTCTGGTATTTTAATGATTAAACAGAGGTAAGAGTCTTATGGACTTTCCTGTCAAGGCTGGCTTTGAACCTCTAGCCTCAGTTCTTAGCCTCTAAGTTGCTAGGATTACAGGTATAAACTGCTGATAACTGGATAGCTTCTTCTTTCTTTGCACTTAAAACCAACAAAAATTAAAATAATAACACTGTGTTCATAACCTTTGGTCCAGGAATTTCATTTCTGGAATTATAACTTAAGAAATAAACAATTAACCCAGTAAAAAATTTTTGTGCTTGAAGTTTCTCCCTCCCATCCAATATTATTGATGATAATGTTGAAGAATAGGAAACAAATTACATGTCCAATAGTGGAAAGAAATAATTATCATACATCATTCTATGAAAATATTGAGTACACAATACAAATATGATAAAAAAGAATATGTAATTGTATGGATTTAAAGAATATAAAGTTAAACAAAAACAGAAACAATATTATATTTATTTAAATATTTTAAGCCAGTCCTTAAATAGTACATTTTACATGAGCTTGATTATTTCTATTTTTCAAATGGTGAAAAAAGATAATTTGACATTAAAGACATTTCTGACAAAGGAAAAGCATATCCATTAACAACTTTTTAATGAAAGAATTTGTATTTTTGCTAAAAATCTAATACCTCTTATATGCTTATGCTATTCTAGTTACTTTGTCATACATCATATAATTCTTACAACATGCCTAGCAAGACAAATAATATTAACTACATCTTTTTGATGAAAAAAATAGATCAGGAGACCAGGAGAAAATAAAAGTTTTTCCCAAGATCACACATCTGGGAAATGATAGGTTTAGAATGTTCACCTGATTCTATTGTGACATAATCAGAATCGGAAATACATTTGCTTACTTAATTATTTGTTTGTTTATTTTTGAGAAACAGTCCTTGTGTCTCAGTTTCCTAAATCTGGGATTAGAGGCATATCCCACCACATCTGGCTTTTGAACACATTTTCTTTCACAGCAAAATGTCTATTTTGGAGAACTTGACCATTAAGTAGTGTATTGCAAAGTTGAAGAAACAGTAGCCAAGAAAAAAAGAGACAGAGATGTAGAATTATTTGCAAGGACTTCTTCATTTACGTGAGCAAACACTTGAGTGTTTTTAATATTTTATTTCTTTTTTCCCCAATTTTAAACATCCAAACAAGTACCTTACCACTGAACTGTACCCCTGATCAAGTTGAATAATTTAGTCAGATTATAACCTATCCTCAAAATCAGACAAAATATTGGAGGCTATCATCTTTCTATAAATCTGATTGAGCTTGTCCCTTCATTACACTTCAGTTTCAAGAAACCTTCCAACTCCAAATCAAGTTGGCTTTCCAGATTCTGGTGGGTTTTTGGCAGAAGCTCCTACAGTTTCATCCCATGGGCTTTGTGAAAACTTTGCATGCAAGTGACGCTATTCTGTTGAAAACCTTATAAAAACAATATTGGCAATAAGTTAATTTTACTGAATTCATAGAATTGGTAACTATCTGGATCAGAGACCAATGGCATTTTACTCTGATATTTAAAATCATGGATTTTTGATTGAGAAAACCAGGTAACATGTTGCTATTGAGCTTTATTTGTTCAATTCAAGCTGATAGGGGATGGCTTAGGCACCTAAATAAAACACTCCTAAGAATCTGAATCTGACAGTAATTTAGTAGGTCAACTTTTGTCTCTACCCAAACTCTACTGTATTTTTTAGAGGTATCTTCTGATATAGTCCTATATTTCCCATCCTTTTCTAGGGAGCAGTTGACTGACTAGAATGGAAAGTTTGGGGATAATTTTCCCTCTTAGCATGAGAAGTCCAAGTTTCAGACCGCATCATGTTCACCAGTACTGCTCATCAGTTCTGTTCATCAGTGCTGTCAACAACATCTATTAGATAATTCAAGTGTGTTGTATTTGTTAATGTGATATTAAAAATCCCAAACAGGGGCTGGGAAGGTGGCTCAGTGGTAGAGCACTTGCCTTGTATGCTTGAGGCCCTGGGTTCGATTCCTCAGCACCACATAAGCAAAAAGAAAAAAAAAGCTGGAAGTGGCGATGTGCTTCAAGTGGTAGAGCGCTAGCCTTGAGCTGAAGAGCTGAGGGACAGTGCCCAGGCCCAGAGTTCAAGCCCCACGACCGGACCCCCCTCCCAAAAAAAAATCCCAAACAATTTTAAAAATTTAAGTTCTTACTGTGCACAACTTCAGGGTATAGGAAGTGCTGAAATTAGCAAAGGTTCATGAGATGACTAAAAACACTTACCAACACTTTTTCAAAACCTTAACTCTATAGTGAAGAAGAAGAATCTCTGTTACAAATACTTTTAAGACAAGTCTCTCTCTCTTTTTTGGGGGGGTCCGGTCGTGGGGCCTGAACTCTGGGTCTGGGTGCTGTCCCTCAGCTCTTCAGTTCAAGGCTAGCGCTCTACCACTTGAACCACAGCGCCACTTCTGGCTTTTTTCTTTTTGCTTATGTGGTGCTGAGGAATCGA
>NW_012278450.1:0-2017 GCF_000151885.1 Dipodomys ordii
TTATGTGGTGCTGAGGAATCGAACCCAGGGCCTCAGGCATGCAAGGCAAGCGCTCTACCACTGAGCCACCTTCCCAGCCCCAAGGGTAATATTCTTAAAAGAAAGCAGCATGAGACAGGGCATGTTAGCACAGGTCTGTAATCCCAGAACTCGGAAGATGAAAGCAAGAGGATTTGGGAGTTCAAGGCCCACCTGTATAACATATTAAGGCCTCCTCCCACTCCAAAAATAAGAAAAAGGATAGCATGAAGGTTGAAAGGGAAGAGAGACTCAGGCAAAAAAATCGTTGGAGCCAGATGAAGGTGGCTAATGCCTGTAATCCTGCCTACTCAGGAGGCTGAGGTCTGAGGATCACAGTTCAGAGCAGGAAAGTCCCTGAGGCTTATTTCCAATTAACAAAAATAAATAAATAAATAAACAAATAAATAAAACTAGTGGAGTTGTGGCTCAAGTGGTAGAACACTCACCTGAAGCAAAAAAAAAAAAAAAAAAGTTGTGGCTCAAGTGGTAGAACACTCACCTGAAGCAAAAAAAAAAAAAAAAAGCTCTAGGACAACACTGTAGCCCTGAGTTTAAGCCTCACATCTAGCACAAAAGAAAGAAAATCTGTTGGGAAACTCCAGAGACTTTAAGAGGCCTGAAGTGTGGCCATGTAAGTAAGGATAAAATCATGGAAAAGGCAGCACCAAGCCTTTGGATGAATCTGAGGCTAATTAGAGGACATGCTGGGGAATTAGAATCAAAACACATGTGGCTGGGAAGAAACCCAAGCAGAACTGGGGTGGAAAGATGTGGGCAGATGGGTAGGTGCCACCAGGATAGTCCAGGGGAGCTGTCAGCTTGCAGCTCAGGAGAAGGCTCGGGCTTCAGAGAAGTCTGATAGAGCTTTCTGGAGCTTAGCACAACTGTGGGAAAGGGCAGAGCATGGAGAAAGAGTTGCTTGGGTGGCAGCTGTAGGCCACACCTGCCCTTACCTTACCTAGTTAGCAGAGGCAAAGGAAGCTGCAGAAGAGATGGAGCAACACCAGGGAAGAGGCAGTCCCAGGAGAGGGTGGGAACTGTAGCCATGGAGAGATGTGTCATGGAGTTGGTGAGCCGCTGTCAGATGCCACATTGGCTATATGGGAAAAGGACAGGTGGAGAAATAGAAGAGCAACGATCAAGAGCATGCGTGGAGGCAGACCTTGGAGAAAGGGATCAATGAAAGGAGGCTTTTTTTTTTAAATCTTTAAAGGTTTGGGGACCCTGCAGTGTTGCTGTTCTGAATAGAAAGGATGTGAGGGAACCAGAAACTCAGCTATAGAAGTTAGGATAAGGAGAGACCAACTGCACAGTTGCATTGTTCAGTAGTAGCCAAACCCTAAGCTGAGGTCACAGAGAAGGGGGTGATGGAGCCAGTCAGCTTTTCTCTGGGAGTTTCTATCTGACACTTGGCTGTCTGATAGTTGGTGCCTTTGCCTAATGTCAAAAATGGCTAAAGAAGCCCTGCACTAATAGCTCACTCCTGTAATCCTAGCTAGTCAGGAGGTGGAGATCTGAGGATCATGGTTCAAAGCCAGCTTGAGCAGGAAAGGCAGAGAGACTGATCTCCAATTAACCACCAAAAAAAACCCCAAAAACCCAAACAAAAAACAGAATTGGAGCTGTGGCTCAAGTGGTAGAGTGCTAGCCTTGAGCAAAAAAAGCTCAGGGTCAACACCCAGGCCCTGAGTTCAAACCCCAGGTCTGGCACATATGTGTGCACGTGTATACACACACATACACACAGCAGAAGGAGCTGGGTGCTGTGTTCATGCCTCTAATATTAGCTACTCAGGAAGGTTAAGATCCATGAATCACAGTTTAAAGCTTGCCCAGGGAGACAAATCTGAATGACATACCTCCAGTTTACCAGCACAAAGATAAGAGTTCAGCCTTGCTTTTAAAAGCCAAGGGAGGACTGGGAAGGTGTCTCAGTGGTAGAGCGCTTGCCTTGCATGCATGAGGCCCTGGGTTCAATTCCTTAGCACCACATAAG
>NW_012278451.1:0-1793 GCF_000151885.1 Dipodomys ordii
TCTACCACTGAGCCACCTTCCCAGCCCTCCACACAGTTGTTTTGTGACATGATATGAAAATGATCTTAAATGTATTAATAAAAGTGGATCCTCTTCCATAAGAGATTCAATTAATTTTATATTTCTGCATGTTTGTGTTAAGCCCTTATTTCTTATATTTTAGTTAAAAGAGTTACATATAATGAATATGCAATAAAAATGTATAGTTTTTAATCACATTTGTAGAAAGACATAAAAGCTGCCACCTTGTCTTGTGCTAACTAAAAGCCTGGTCGTGCCTTCTTTCTACCTTAAGGGAACCATGGAAGGAGATAATGCTGAAGGATTTGTTGAACATATCCATCAACTAAAAGGTGTATCAGGTTTTGTGTGATAGATCATTTTTCTGCAACAACCCATTAACTTTCTTTTTTTTTTCCTACTGTGTTCTTAGAAAAACTTTTGTGTTGGCTTTTAATGATTGGTATCTGAAAAACGTCAAAACATTGATTCTCAGTTGTAAGCTTCTGTCATAGACTAATCAAGATTGAACATCTGTGGTACAGCATCTCTTTCCCTTTTTGTCTTGTTGATTTTTTTTTTTAACTCTCACGAAGGGCCCCTGGGACAGATGGCCCCTCACCGTTGATGGTTCGATTACCATGATCACCCACAGCTTCAGAGGAGTGCGAAGAAAAGAAATTGCTTTCTTTGTCAAGGTGTTTTCAATTCAATTCTCACCCATTAGCCCTGTTTGGCTAAGTTTGGAATTACTCTATCAGGTGATTGATGAGGGGTTTCATTTTATTATAATAGGTCTTGTTTAAAAGGAGTAGAAGTAGCAGAATGACATGTCTTACATCCTATGGACTGGATTCTATTTTCTGAAGATCTTTGAAGTTCTGTTCTCCTTGCCATGATTAGAATTTGCTAATAAATGAGCAAAAAAGGGGCTTCCTTGGAGGGCTCTGAGTGGCCATGCTAATTTTACATCATTCTCGGAAGAAGCATTTTGAAAGAAAGGAATTATCCATTAAATTGTTGACATGATTTGAACATAAAAAGGACCAAAACTGTTGTGCATGTGGAATGGTTGGACAGTAGGTAATGGCAAACATCTTAATTGATTTCACTTGCACCATTGCTGATGAATATTTTTAGAACAGTGACAAAGTGGACAAATTCCCAAAATTTTCTTGCTTTTGATCTTAAATGTATACTTTGTAAAGAATAAACAAGTGGAGGTGTTAAACTCTGTTTTTACAGCTTGTAAAAACTCTTGAAATAGTGTTTTCGTTTCCTTGAGGTTTCTGTAAGTCAGACTTACTAATGAAAGAATTATATTAGTTCAAGATTGTCAGTATTTGTTTGAGTACTATAGTATTATTATTTCTAAATTTCTTCACATTCAGAGTTCCAAATATTGTTTTGAAACAATCTATAGGGCTTATATTATTGTTTTTCAAAACAATTTAAATATTTGGTTTGTGGAAAGTAACTTATTGTATATAATCAAGGAACTTTCTACTTGTCAATGTAGTTTCAAATACTGTCTAGTGAATAAACAAGTAAAGGTCAACAAAGTAGAACAATTTTGTTTTGTAGCCATGTCTGCTTTCTAAAAGGATGTTTGTTAAAAAAAAAAGGACTGTCTGAGTTCTGATGTTGGCTTCAATAGTTCTACCTGAAAATGCAGAATACAATATAACCTTTCCATTTTGGGGTAGAAGAAAATTAAAAATAATAAAATTATCTCATTCAGATAATTCTAAGATTTTGTTTTCTTTTTTTTTGTTTTTGGTCGGTTGTGGGAC
>NW_012278452.1:0-1988 GCF_000151885.1 Dipodomys ordii
AAAAAAAAATGAAGAACAAGTATGGTAAGCCAAAATTTCTTTTTTTGCAGAAACTTTTTTTTTATTGTAAAAATACTGTACAGAGCGGTTACAATTACATGGACAAGAACCAAAATTTCTTTATAGAAAAATCATGGGCAAAAATACATATATATAGAGAGAGATATAGATATATATTCAAAACCATTGGTAAGAACAGAACATACATTCAAAATGAAATTTACAATGAAGAGTTACCTCCAAAGAATTACTATGGACTATTAAATTGTAGGTGATTACTAACCTACAATTTTAACTATATAAAACAATGAAACAATTTTCATTGATTGTCAATCATGGCAAAAAGTTCCAAATACTCCACACTTTGCCTCAAACCATATATTTAGAAAAAACTATAAACAGACTAAAATCACATTTTTATTTTATTTTATTTATCAGTTGTGGGGCTTGAACTCCAGGCCTGGGCACTGTCCCTCAGCTCTTCAGCTCAAGGCAAGTACTCTATCACTTGAGTCACATTGACACTTCGGTTTTCTGAGTGGTTTATTGGAACTAAGAGTCTCACGGACTTTACTGTCTGGCTTTGAACCACGATCCTCAGATCTCAGCCTCCTGAATAGCTAGGATTATAGGCGTGAGCCACCAGCACCCAGATATTTTTATTTTTTTAAAGAAAAACTATCATAGAGGTTCTCAAAACTTTTCAGTTTCCCTGAATGTCTTCAGAACTGGTTCATGGTAATTCCCATAGTGAAATTCTAAGTCAAAATAAGTAAATAAATACTCATAGATCTCTTTGTTAAGTAACTTAAGTATCTGTTTTTGTGGGGACGGGGGCTTTTGCAATTTTGCGCCTCATTCATGCTAGGCAAGTGATCTACTATTTGAACTATACACCCAGCCTTTCCTTATTTGGCGTTAGTACTTTTCCTTTGATGGAATCTCGCATTTTAAATAAGGGTTAGTGTCATACTATGATCCTTTTAACTATGCCTCCCAGTAACAGAAATTACAGACATATATCACTGTGTTATTATTGTTGAAACAGGGGATCTCATTAACTGTCTAGGTTGTTCACTAACTGTAATCATCCTGATCTTTGCCTCCTGAGTAGCTGGGATTACAAACTTGTGTCAATTCACTAAGCCTGTAGTAACTTCAATTTGTTGTAACAACTTAGTAGTTACATACTTTTTTAGTTAAAAGAAAATTGTGGTGTAATTTTATTCACAAACAACTACTATTGTAAATATGTGTGACTCTTATCTCCAGTTAAATTCCACAAAGCCAGAAAAGGGGTTGCAATACAAATGGTAGAACCTTAGCCTTGAGCAAAAAACTTCAGGGACAGTGCCCAATCACTGAGTTCAAGACACAGGATAGGCACATAAAAAAAGAAAAGTGTCACTAATGTTAAAACTGTAGAACTCTGTGTTGTATCTAACAGATGCTGCTAATTTTCAATCAAAGAATACTCCATGGTGGATCCCAACATAAGACGACAGAACAGAGCCTTCTTGTGTGACTGTGACTAAAGAGTCAGAGTAACACAGGAAAGGCTTAACTCGAAAGAGAAAGAGAGGAAGACGATCAAGAGACATGACAGACAACTGAAAAGCTATGGAGAAATAGAAAGTAAACTAAAAAACAGCACAAATCCCAGCTCCCTAGAGTGGTAAGGGAACTAAAATGATCAATATGACGGAAACCATACAGTCTTGGTGACAATACATTGGCATTCCTAGTCACAGTGTAAGGGCATAGTTCTTGAAAGTCTTTGGTCCAATTTAAAATTTTTGTATTACATTGACTTATCTGGTGTGGTAGGCCATAATTGGAAATGAAATCTGTGTTGTTGCTTCTTGTATCTCAGTTAGAGACATTCTGAGAGGGCCTTATTATCTAAGAGTGAGTTACTATGGTCACTGAAAAGAAGGAACAATTGGGCTGGGAAGGTGGCTCAGTGGTAGAGCGCTTGCCTTGCATGC
>NW_012278453.1:0-1599 GCF_000151885.1 Dipodomys ordii
TTATTGTGCTCCATCATCTCTTTTTATTTTGGTTGCATTTGTTTGTGCTAGATGTTGTGTTTATGTTAGAATTCTCTTCAGTGCTGCTAAATCTATTGAGTTCCATGAAGAAATTTTTACAACCTTGTCTGAGTGCAGTTGATTTTGTTTGGGGTTGGGTTTTTTTTTATCAGTTTCCTGCATTTATTTTAATTTTAGACTTTTTTTGCAATACTGAAGTTTTTGCTGTTTTGTTTTTAAATATTATTTTATTTTTATCTAGAAAATAGTTGTTTTAGACTTTTAACAAATATGCCATTAATTAAAATATTCTTATAACCCATCATGGGGCCTCCAATTTATCTAACCTCAATACGTTTTTTCACTTTTAGGAGATTTTTTTTAAATGCGTAGTTTTTTTTTCTTCAAGTGCATTTGGAAAAGTATAAACATAAATCATCTGGAATAGTAATCCCCAGTGATCTTGAGAGGTATTTGAAGAATATTTCATGGTTACTATGATTGAAATAGTAAAATTTGGTTTATAGTTACAATAACTTTCCTCTCACTAGGAAAATTTTAAAAAAAAGCTCAACTTTATGGTTTCATGACAAATTACCAACTCCTAAATACTGTTTCTAATCCTCACTCCCTGACACACACATAGACTTGGTGCAATGCCAAGAGGAAGCTGGGGGAAGAACCAAGGGACACTGGTCAGCATGGGCTCTCTTTCATTTCACCTGTTCTTCTGCTACTTTCATCAAAAGAATAGTGTTAGAGACCCAAAGGCAGGCTTCCTTGAAGTACTAAGTTCAATCTACGTTTTGACTATAGTTAGATTTCTTCTACTTCACATATGACTTAGGAAAAGATTTTGTTGGGACCACATTTTCTCTCCACTCATCTTCCTGACCTGGCAAAAACATAACCAGGCCATCCACAAGCAGTTCTAATATGAGAAGTGTAGAGAGCAATGTCTCAGGTAATGGAATCTGTGTTCAGCCAAAATGGCTACCAATCAGATCTGTGTCCCACAGCAAGTCCCATTATTAACCAGGATCTCCATTCCTTAAAGGTCTATGTCCAGACAATCTGTGACTGAGTGAAAAACACAAAAAAAGACAGAAGTCCAGGGCTTCCTGAATGTCATGGATAATTACATATCATATGATCTTTATGAGGAACAGAACCTGGGCTCTAAGAAACAAGGGCAATGAAAGGGGACCAGGGTAGCAGTGAACCTCCATAATAGTTCATTTCTAGGTAGTTCAATCTACCTAGGGTAGGTATCAGGCGTCACAGTGGGCTAGGACACCAAAAGAAGTTAAATCTATTGTCTTGTGTTGGTGTCATTTTAGAAGATCTATCCACTGGGTGTTGGTGGCTCATGCCTGTAATCCTAGCTACTCAGGAGGCTGAGATCTGAGGATCACAGTTCAAAGCCAGACCAGGCAGCAAAGTCTGTGAGATTCTCATCTCCAATAAACCACTCAGAAAACTGGAAGTGGTGCTATGGCTCAAGTGGTAGAGCACTAGCCTTGAGGTGAAGAGCTAAGGGGCAGCACCCAGCCCCAGAGTTCAAGCCCCATGAAGGAAGAGGAGGGGGAGGGGGAGGGG
>NW_012278454.1:0-1411 GCF_000151885.1 Dipodomys ordii
AAAAAAAAAAAAAAGAAGGAGTAAAGAAGGAAGTGTCAAGAAAGAAAACACATGGAAGTATTACAGTAGCTCAAAGTGGTAGAGTACTAGCCTTGAGCAAGAGCTCAGGGACAGGGCTCAAGCTCCAAGTTCAAGCCCCACAACCAACAATAGAAAGAAAGAAAGAAAGAAAGAAAGAAAGAAAGAAAGAAAGAAAGAAAGAAAGAAAGAAAGAAAGAAGAAAGGCAAGAAAAGAAACACAACACAAAGGAGCAACTTGGAAAGAAGGACAAACACAAGGAGAATCTGACACAACAAGCCTTCTAGGACAAGGAAATTGTTACTGGATATTG
Organism: Dipodomys ordii; assembly: GCF_000151885.1. Lineage (NCBI taxonomy): Eukaryota > Metazoa > Chordata > Mammalia > Rodentia > Heteromyidae > Dipodomys > Dipodomys ordii. The sequence continues at coordinate 333 of NW_012278454.1, forward strand.
CTGGTAAGAAAAGTAAGGCTGGAAAGTTGGCTCAGTGGTAGAGTGCTTGCCTCGCATGCATGAGGCCCTGGGTTCCATTCCTCAGAACCACATAAGCAGAAAAAAGCCAGAAGTGATGCTGTAGCTCAAGTGGTAGAGCACTAGCCTTGAGCTGAAGAGTTGAGGGACAGCACCCAGGCCCAGAGTTCAGGCCCCACGATCGGCCCCCCACCAAAAAAAAAAGAAAAAGAAAATTAAGGTGAGATAGAAATGTAGATCCAGGATCCCAAAAACTATAGACCACAGTGACCTAAACAAGATAGTGCAATGGAATTCAAATCAAAGGTGGTTGAAGAGAAAATATGAGATGTGAAGTTGGTATGGCAATATGGAAGGATTAGTTGTATTCTTCAGTGAACAGCTTTGCATAACTGTGCTATTTCCTTGCAGAGATAGAAGTATCATTCAATATGAATTAGCGAATATGTTTTCACTATCTGACTTTGAAGATTCTCTTCAACTTGAAAAAGTCTGCTTCTCCTTTGGTTCAGTTTTGGGTAATGTTTTTCATCTAGCTATTTTTTTTCAAAGATTTTTTTTTAATGACTTGGCTATAATCATTCTGCCTGTCAGTAAACTTCCAGGCCTGAGGTTATCTCAAGATGGTGTGTTGAAGTCTGTACAAACTTCATTTATTTAAAACATGGACTTGGTGAGAGACTCTCTTGAGATATAACACCTCCCTCCTCTGGAAGGCATGGAAGAGAAAACAAATCCTACACAGAAAATATCATTTACACCATTCTAACACATTGACAACACGTGTACCAAACTCTAATGAAGAACAAGAGAATACACTTGCAAAATAGAAGCTCAGAAAATAAGAACTATACAATTGCTTTAAGAATATGTAATTGGGCTGGGAAGGTGGCTCAGTGGTAGAGTGCTTGCCTTGCATGCATGAGGCCCTGGGTTCGATTCTCCAGCACCATGTAAGCAAAAAATAAAAAGCCGGAAGTGGTGCTGTGGCTCAAGTGGTAGAGCGCTAGCCTTGAGCTGAAGAGCTGAGGGACAGCGCCCAGGCCCAGAGTTCAGGCCCC
>NW_012278455.1:0-3961 GCF_000151885.1 Dipodomys ordii
CTAAGGGACAATGCCCAGGCTTTGACATATATATGCACAAATAAATACCAAGCCAAGTGCTGGGGGCTCATGCCTGCAATCCTAGTTACTCAGGAAGCTGAGATCTGAGGATTGTGGTTCAAAGCCAGCTGGGCCAGGAAAATTAGTGAGAGATTCTTTAATAAAAGCTATCCAAAAGCTAGAAAATGGAGCTGTGGTTCAAATGGTAGAGTACTAGCCTTGAGCAAAATAAGCTCATGGATAGTGCCCAGGCCCTGAGTTCAAGCCATTGGAACACCATAAAAACCAAACAAGCCAAGTGCAGTAGCTCATGCCTATAATCCTAGCTACTCAGGAGACTGAGATCTGAGGATCATGGTTCGAAGCCATTCTGGGCAGGAAAAGTCTGTGAGACTCTTACCTCCAATAAACTACTCAGAAAAAGCCAGAAGTGGAATTGTGTGGTAAAGCGCTAGCCTTGAGCACAAAGAGGCTTAGGGACAGCACCTAGGCTCTGAGTTCAAGTCCCAAGACCAGCAACAACAACAACAAAAAAACAACCAACTAACCAATCAAACCAACCAACTAACAACAAAAGGAAATCAAGGATAAAGAGAATAACAAAAAAGCTAGCACCAAAAGTCTTGGACAATTTGGATTTATCTTCAATGCTCATCTCTGTCAACCAGCAACATTTAACATGGTGATCAGTCCCTTCCTGCTTAAGGGCATGACTGGATTGTGACCCACCGATTTCACTTTTCCTGTTGTAGCTGGGGTAAAAGTACACATCATCAGCCCCAGCTGCTGCTGCTCTTTTTCCTCTTCCTCTACCTATTTCTCTTTGTCTCCTCCCCCTCCCCTCTCCCTTTTCCTCCTCCTTCCCTTTCCCCTTCCCCCTCCTCCTCCTCCTCTTCCTTCTTCTTCCTGGGCTGGAACTGAAATCCTCCTGTCCTCAGCCTCCCAAATAGCAAGGATTACAAGAATGTGCTATTGGCTCTTAATTTACAGTGTCCTTATATGAAAACTAACTGGGGAAGAACCAGCTTCCATGTCCACTCAGATTGGTGATAGACATCATTTCCCTGTGAGAAGATTCCAGAAAAACTTGGGTGCTGGTGGCTCATGCCTGTCACCCTTGCTACTCTGGAGGCTGAGATATGAGGATCATTGTTCAAAGCTAGTCCGGGCAGGAAAGTTTATGAGACTCTTACCTCCCATGAACCACTAGAAAACCAGAAGTGGTGCTGTGGCTCAACGTGGTAAAGTGCTAGCCTTGAACAGAAAAACCCAGGGACAGTGCCCAGGCCTTGAGTTCAAGCTCATGCCTGACAAAAAAGAAAAGAAGGAAGGAAGGAAGGAAGCAAGCAAGCAAGGAAGGAAGGAAGGAAGGAAGACTCATCCATAATACTATTTCATTTGTCATTCTATGGGTCTCAGATGGCCTCTGACATCAGAGGGACAGACGTGAAGATGACCTATCAATTGTGTGACTGATACATTTCTCTCTCTCTCTCTCTCTCTCACACACACACACAGACTCACAAATTTAGACTTCATAATCTGCTCTTGAGTGATTTTTGCCTTAGAGAAAAGCCCAGGGTACAGCGTCCCCTGCTGGTGAGTGACAGACAAGCATCTGCATCCTGTCAGTGATGAACTTGGGGATCTCTTTATTGACATAGAGCCTAGGGGTGGGGGGTGCTTCAGAGCCTGCCAGATCCTTTTAGATCAGACCATGAATGTCACAGAAGATCGCATGGGTAGCAATCAAGCAGCTATTTCCTTTACGTGTTTTTTTTAATGATATGTGGTGATTTGCTATATAGTTCAGTTTGACTGTTTATAAATATGAACATTGTAAATAAGAACCTTCACAGACAAAGGAAGGCTTATATTTCCATTAACATATAACAAGTTCTTTTGTTTTAATGCTAAGCAGCTATATTCCAGTTCTTCTGTGATTCCTAATTTGGGCCTCTACAGAGAAGATTTCAACATTTTTTTTGGGGGGGGGTTGATGGTGGGTCTTAAATTCAGGGCTTTGGCGCTATCCCTGAGCCTCTTTGTGTTCAGTTCTAGTGCTCTACTACTTGAGCCACAGTGCCAGTAAGTCTCACTTACTTTCTTGCCCAGGCTGACTTCAAACCAAGATCCTCAGATCTCAGCCTTCCTGAGTAGCTAGGATTACAGGCGTGAGCCACAGAGCCTGTCTAGCATGAAATGTTTTTTAGGAGTGTTCATTTTGTTAACACAATTAGAAAAGCACTTAAGCAAACCCAAAAGCTCTTTTCTTTGCTTTCTGTGGTATGAATTGCACTCATTTGTATAGGTGTCTAAGAAGGATGTTAAAGAAAACCAATTAAAATGAAAGACCAGATTAGCGTTTGAGATGATTATTTTAACTTTGGCCTCTAGTGAAGGTGATTGCTTTATCCATTATTCATGGACAGTAATTGCATTATTTAATAATTATCCATTTAATTTTGCCTCTGTAATCGGTGAGTCTAACAGTACACATCTCTAGAGGGGCAGGTCATAGTTTAGATAGCCTGTAATTCAGGAATGGAGTATATTGGAATTTCAGTGTCTGGAGTTTATGAGGAAGAAGTTTACCTAAGTATTTCCTACAGGGCAGGAAGAAAGCCAGGAAGATGTGGGTCCTCAAATCCCAGGTGGGAGTCAGGCTTAGTAGCTCATGCCTGTAATCACATCTCCACAAGAAGTGGAAATCAAGAGCATCAATGTTCAAGGCCAGCCTAAGCAAGAAAAATGTTGAGCCTCCATTTCAATTAAAAAGTCTTGCGTATGCCGGGTGCCAGTGGCTCATGCCTGTAATCCTAGCTGCTCAGGAGGCTGAGATGTGAGGATCGTGGTTCAAAGCCAGCCAGGGTAGGAAAGTCTGTGAGACTCTTATCTCCAAAAAACCACCAGAAAACCGGAAGTGGCGCTGTGGCTCAAGTGGTAGAGCACTAGCTTTGAGCTGAAGAGCTGAGGGACAGCGTCCAGGCCCAGAGTTCAAGCCCCACAATTGATACACACACACACACACACACACTCACACACACACACAAAGGAAAAAAAGATAAATTGAGGAAACTTAAATTGGCATCATTTATTATTCTTACGAACTTCAAAGTGAAAGAATTCAGGATGAAAGTTTCACATTTTCCTAGCACTCATCTCCAAAAATATGTCAAGAGACAGAAATAAATGAACAGACATCCGGACCCAAAAAACTATCACAGAACAACATATGTCCGGGTAAAGCAACAAATCGATGCCAGAGTTTTATGTTTGAATGACAGGCCTAGGAAAACATAATAGAAAAATAGCAATTTATTAAAACCAGAAATGCACTTGATAAAGGAAAATACAAATTATTCACTGGGTAAACCCTCTATTTATTATTTATGGCGCTAATAACAAACGCACAAAGAAATGAGACAGAAGGCTTTAAAACCTATTGGAAGTCTATTTGTGCAATTGGACCAATCAGAGCTTCCCGACAGTTCTAACTCATGATCTCAAAAAGCCCTCTGGAGTATTCAGATGGCCTCTTTTTAAATACACACAGCTGTCTGACACCAGGACCGCACTATGGGGTAGGTAAAATGCTTACCAACAGATACAAGGCCTCCAGCAGTATTTAATTCTTTAAGCTTTTCCATTCTAGGTCTAATGACACCCTTCGATGGAATGGAGGTTGCAGAGTAGGTTTGGGTCCTCCCTCCCCAAGAATGTAACAAATGTGGGGAGGAACATAATGAAAGTATTAGAATGCCAGAAATCAGGGCTCAGAACTGGTGGCTCAAGCCTATTATCCTAGCTACTCAGAAGACTGAGATATGAGGATTGAGGCACCAGGTTCAAAGCCAGCCTGGGCAGGAGAGGCTATGAAATTCTTATCTCCAATTAGCCAGCAAAAAGCCACAAGTGGAAGTGTTGCTCAAATGGAAGAGTGCCAGTTTTTAGTGCAAAA
>NW_012278456.1:0-1668 GCF_000151885.1 Dipodomys ordii
TTTTTTAATTGTGAAAATACTGTACAGAGGGGTTACAATTACATGGGCAAGATAATGAGTACATTTCTTATCAAGCATTGTAGCCTCCTCCTTTGTTTCCTCTTCCCATCCCATCTTCCCCCCGCCCCCCCCCACCAATCAAACATTTTTTTGTGTGTAAAGTACATATCTGCAGACTGTCATAAAGTATAATCACTGCGCTTTTTTTTTTTTGTGGTCGGTTGTGGGGCTTGAACTCTGGGCCTGGGCACTGTCCCTGCGCTCTTCAGCTCAAGGCGAGTACTCTACCGCTTGAGCCACAGTGCCATTTCCAGTTTTCTGGTAGCTTATTGGAGACAAGAGTCTCACGGACTTTTCTGCCTGGGCTGTGATCCTCAGATCTCAGCCTCCTGAGTAGTTAGGATTACAGGTGTGAGCCACCAGTGCCTGGCTGGCCTTGTACTTTTTTTTTTTTTCAAATTCTTTATTGTAAGTGATTACATAATTTCACAAATTTTACAGTATTGTGGGATAGTGATGCTTAGTTAAAGTCACAAATACATTCTAACTTTCATGGGGCAAATTGTCTATCATGGTCTATAAAGCTTATGAGTTCTATGAGCTTTGACAATACAGTTATTCCTTCCACATTAGGTGATATGTACATTCCTTTCCTTTTGCAGAGTCAGCCTTGCACTCTTGATTAGTTTTTTTGCTCAAGGTTGGCACATCTACCACTTGAACCATGCCTCTACTTAGAGCTTTTTTTGCTAATTAATTGGCGATAAGAGTCTCATGGATTTTCCTGCCTGGGTTGGCTTCCAAACTCGATCCTCAGATCTCAGCCTCCTAAGTAGTGAGGGTTACATGTGTGAGCCACTGGTGCCTGGCTACATTTCTGATTTTGATACATTCTCCCAAACAGCTTTCCAAAGAGGCTGTACTACTTTTTTTTTTTTGGCTGTACTACTTTTAATCCTTTTGTTCAAGAAAATATTTACTGAGACCTCTCTTGTACGAGATATTTTAAGTATTGTGGACACATTCGGGAGAGAGAAAAATCATTTCTTTTCTGGACTTTACATTCCAGTAACCAATTTACATTTCCACCAACCACATAGACTCTTCCATGCTTTCATCAACATGGGTTTTATTAACTGTTAGGCCTTTGACAATTTCTTGTATAGAAAGATTAAATGAGATGATTTTCCCAACAGGAGTGAACAAGACATTAATTTCCTCTATAAAAATAAAAGACATTTCGGGAGAATGGCTTAGGGTTGAAGTTTTGGTTTAGTAGTAGAATGCTGGCCAAGCAAGCACTATTCCCTGAGTTCAAATCTCAGTATCACTAAAATAAATAAAAGATTATATTGCTTCTTTTTTTTATTTTCAACCACTTTTATTTTGGATTGAGTTCCTTTAGTTCCCCCCATGGAGAATGATGTCCATAATAAACACCAATATTTCTATCTAGTTCCTTGCTTAAACAACACACCTATGTGTTTCTGCTTCACAAAGGAATTTCTAATTCTAGGGTAGTCAAATTCTTTTAGTGGCTCATCTGAGTTTTCTGTCTTGCTTAGAAATGCTTCCTCTAGCCGGGCGCTGGTGGCTCACGCCTGTAATCCTAGCTACTCAGGAGGCTGAGATCTGAGGATCGCGGTTCAAAGCCAGCCCGGGCAGGAG
>NW_012278457.1:0-1981 GCF_000151885.1 Dipodomys ordii
CTTCCTTCCTTCCTTCCTTCCTTCCTTCCTTCTCCTCCCCTCATCTGTCTGTTCTTTCTCTGTAAAACTGACAGAAAGTCAAGAAACAAATCCTAGGAGCTGTGAACAATATTGGCTTTAGAATTGTCCTTCCAGCCAGGTGCCAGTGGCTCACACCTGTAATCCTAGCTATTCAGGAGGCTGAGATCTGAGGATTGTGGTCCAAGTACAGCCCAGACAGGAAAGACTGTGAGACTCTTATCTCCAATAAACCATTCAGAAAACTAGAAGTGCTGCTGTGGCTCAAGTGGTAGAGTGCCAGCCTTGAGCTGAAGTGCTGAGGGATAGTGCCCAGGCCCAGAGTGCAAGCCCCAAGACCGACACACAAAAAAAAGAGAACTGTCCTTCCTTCTTCTCAGGCTCTGTCCCTGGGAGGAGGCCCTGGAGCTTTCAGTAAGGCAGTTGCTCAGTCCATACCTTCCTTTCTTCCTCCCCTCCACTGGAACTTTGCAGCTCTAACCTACTTGGTCTCAGATCCTCAAAGTCTGAAGGTTGTGGTATTGTGTTGGAAATCTCCCAAGAGTAATTTCCTATGAAATATTACTACTTCTATTCCAGGAGATAAAATGAATACAGTTTGATGATTTCTTGTGCTAGGCTCAAACAAAAATTAAAGAAGCATTTTACTATCACATCTACACTGTTTAAAAGGCATGTTTTGAAAGATCAGTAAAAAATGAATAAAATTTCATTTTGCATTACTTAATTTTTTTTCAGTTCACAGTGACAGATTCACAAGACAAATGGAACAGCATTATAAATTTATGTGGTTTTCTTGAGTCCACCTTCAATAGGAAGATTTGCCTCATTGTTGAGAGCTGTGATGATTTTTCAGAAAGCTCAAGAAACAGATCCAGGGATTGCTTTCAAAAGCTCAGATTTATCAGTTTAACTTTACATCCTTTATTGAGGAGAATCAAGCTGTCAATCTAAATTGTCCACAGAGTGCCAGAATTTTGTGGGATATGCCCATGCTCTTGCTTGCCTCTATTATATGAGCCACAGCTTCACTTCTGGCTTTTTGGTGGTTAATTGGAGGTAATTGTCTCATGAACTTTACTGCCTGGGCTGACTTTGAACTGCAATTCTCAGATTTCAACCTCCTGATTACAGATGTGGGCTGCTGGTATTCCACATGAGAGAGAGTTTTGAAAAATGACTCCCAACTTCTACAGTCTGTTTCCCAACTAATAGGTTAAGGTTGAACTGATTTAATAATAGTTAATACATATTAAATGTCTATTATGTGTTTTGCAGTGATCGATTTTCATTACTAAAAAATAACTTTATCAGGAGATTAAAATAAAGCTCATGTAAAAACAGTACTTAAGAATATATGTTTAGAGTCTGGAGGAAGATGGCAGAGGAGAAGCTGGGGGCTAAACAAGCTCTCACATAGAAAGCAGTTTTAGTATTCCAGTGAAAAGTCCTAGGCTAGAGAGTCATACCAAATATGCCATCATAGTACAGAAAGTTTGGCCAGAGAGGAAAAAGCCAGGCAGCTTAGTTATGAAGACATATTTGAGCACTTGTCTGTGTCTGAAGTGGTGGCAGCAGTGGCAGCTGCTGCCACAAGTACCATATCAACAGGGAAAGCCCAAAACAAAGATGCCAGAGGCAGTGTGGGAGCTGATTCTACTCATTACCAGCAAGAAATTACTAAGATCAGAAATCTTCCTCCTGCAGACCACAGATAGTCACAGACCTTGAACAGCCTGGAAACCAAAGGAAAGGAGTGAGTACCCCAGGACATCCTCACTCCTTCTCATGGAACAGTGGGGGAAAGTAGTCCCTCTCCCACCACCAGAGAAGAACTCCATCTTTGATACTGACAAAGATGCAGCCAGAGCAGCTAGCATGTAACTCAGGCCTTGGAAGAAGACAATAGGAGCCATTCAACAGTCACAGGAACCTGACCTGCCCAGCTCAACTCCACCGATGG
>NW_012278458.1:0-1113 GCF_000151885.1 Dipodomys ordii
ATCAACTTCATCAGGGGTCAGGAGTCAAAGCTTTAACACTAAAACCAGGACCCCTGGGGTTGGGAAGGTGGCTCAGTGGTACAGAGTTTGCCTTGCATGCATGAGTTCGATTCCTCAGCACCACATAACCAAAAAGAAAAAAAGCCAGAAGTGGCACTGTGGCTCAAGTGGTAGAGTGCTAGCCTTGAGCTGAAGAGCTGAGGGACAGCGTCCAGGCCCAGAGTTCAGGCCCCATGACCGGACCCCCCAAAAAATTAAAAAAAATAGAATCTGTAAATGAAAATCCACATAAAATGAATATACCAAATTCTGCCTTCTGAACTTCGCAGCTGTAAGCGCTTGAACAATTCACTTCCTTCCTTTAGGTTTTGGGTGTGCTGTGCAGTTTTCTGTAAAAAGCTGCATGATCTCTCGTAACTATTCAATTCTGCTGTTGCAGAGCAATATCAGTATGAATTTGTTTCAAGAAACTTTATATACATAAGCAGCAGTTGACAGTGAGCCATAGTTTGCTAATACTTGCTTTAAAATAATATGTCACCATTGAGAAGCAGCTTTGTTAGATAAAGATGTAGAAATATAGGAGCCATTGCAGAGTGAGAGAGCAAAGATGGGGGCACAACTGGAAAGAATTAGCTGTCAACAACTAGAAGAGTACAGACATCTCAGACGAGTGGCTTTTCAGGTTGCATAGCCACCTTTAGTCACAGTTGAACAGTGTAGGATTTTGTGGGACATTGATAAAAGAATTGACATTTTGCACTGTTGGAATTTTTTGTTGTTACTGTTACTGTTACTGAGCTCTTTTGCTTAAGGCTAGCACTCTACCATTTTGAGCCACAGCTCCACTTCGAGTTTTTGAGTAGTTAGTTGAGGCTTAAGAGTCTACTGGAGACTTTCTGACCAAGCTGGCTTCAAAGTGTAATTTTTTTTTTTTTCGTGGGACCTGAACTCTGGGCCTGGGCATTGTCCCTCAGTTCTTCAGCTCAAGGCTAACACTCTACCACTTGAGCCACAATGCCACTTCCAGCTTTTTTCTTTTTGCTTATGTGGTGCTGAGGAATTGAACCCAGGGCCTCAGGCATGCAAGGCAAGCGCTCTACCACTGAGCCA
>NW_012278459.1:0-939 GCF_000151885.1 Dipodomys ordii
GAGAGAGAGAGAGAGAGAAATTTAAAGTAGCATTTCAGACAAATCTAATTCTCCCAGTTGCAAATTTACAAATACTCATGTAACCATAGACATGCCGCTATTTTGGTAGATCTTAGGTAATAGAAGCCAGGGAAGGTTCATACAACTACAAAACATTCCAAAATTGGAAAAATACCAAAAGATATCAAGCCATTTGACTTTCTGCATTTGAGGCCTCTCTCATGATGAGGACACATGAATCTAGATAACAGAATGATCTCATTACATGAACTCCTACCCTCAAGTCACTGAAGGAGAAATGAGAAGCACTTGTGCTATGTTTAATTAGGAACTTCATAAAATCTATAGGAATAATGATATGTCGGCATGAGCTTTGAACATGAAATACCTTTGTTTGATACACAGACTTGAATGCTGCATTATGACATCTCATAGCAAGAAAACTGAATTCTCTATCGTGCTTTTAAACACCAGTCCCCCTCGGAGAAAAATTTCCACCCTGGTTTCCACCAAATGTTGCTTCTGACTCATGTGTTTCAAGGATTAGCAAAGGTTAGAAACGTGTCTGAGAAAGATGGAGAAATCATCCTTTCTGAAGGATATTATCAGAAACAAAGTAAGACCAAAGGAAATGGAAGTTGTTCTAGAACGACCCGGCCATTTTCTTGTTATAAAGCAAGAAAGGCAGGCAAGATGAGGAAGGAGCAGCATCTATCTGGCTCCTCCAAGGGGCCTGCTTCTGAATATGAAAACTCACCCTACACTCCCGCGGTTCATGCCTGTAAACCTAGAGACACAGGAGGCTGAAATCTGAGGATCCTAGTTTGTGGCTAACCCAGGCAGACAAATCCAAGAGACAATCTCCAATGTCTTCAGTAAAAAGCCTGAAGTGAATGTTTGGCTCAAGTGGTAGAACACCAGCCTTCAGGGAAAAAAAAA
>NW_012278460.1:0-1557 GCF_000151885.1 Dipodomys ordii
AGCACTGTCCCTGAGTTTTTGTGCTCCAGCCTACTGGCTACAGCTCCACTTTCCACTTTTTTGGTACTTAATTGGAGATGAGAGTCTCATGGACTTTCCCACCCAGGCTGGCTTTGAACCACAATCCTCCAATCTCAGCCTCTTGAATTAAGATGACAGCTTCTGCCTCCTTCAACCCACTCATCCTCCTTCTCCCTCTCTGTCGGACCATCCTCTCCCCCACTGACGCCCCTCCCAACACAGCTGTCAGCATCTTCTGGCCTCACCTCCTCCACGTCCACCTCATTACAGGTGTGGAGTGGGTTGTTGGGTCCGCCGGACCTAAGTCACTACCTTGTAGGCACCGGCCTGGCAATGGGAGAGAGGGAGTCCCTAGCACCAAAACCCACGGTGGGGCTTCCCTATTGTCCCTCTTCCCCTCCCCCTCCCCCTCTTCCCTTCCCTTTCCTTCACCCTCTCCCTCCCCCTGGAGCCAAGAAGACAGGCAAACTGCAAGTGTGGTTTAATGAGATTTACCTGGACCTGTCTTATCGGCTGAAGCAGATAGCTCATAAACTCCCCAGCAGCACGATAAGGAGCCGGAACATAAAGATCTCTGGCCAGAAAACAGTTGGAAAAACCCAGACAGTGTTTGTCCTCAGTGATGAAGGCCATCTAGTCTGGAGCCCAGTGACCCGGGGGAGTGGGGAGAGGCTGGAGAATGTGAACGCACTCCCCGCTGGCCCCCTGTGATCCTCCCATTCAACTTTCTCCAGCCCACGGCCACAAAGATCTGGGAATCTCTTTCACTGTTGTTGTTGTTGGTTGTTCTTGGCCTCAGGCTCTGAGCCGTGGGCAAACCGCAGAAAATTCTTCCCACCATATTCAGTCTCTACTCCCAGGAACAGACTGTGTCCTTTCAGGGTAAATGTATTTCGATTAAAAAGGGAATCGGTACAAGAAAATAAGTGGACAAGTATAAGTCTTTGTCCAGTGAGGCTGCCCTGACAAAATGCTGTCGGCTGAAGAGCAGCAACAGAACCTTTTCTCATAGTAATGGAGGCTGGGAAGGCCAAGGCCACGTCACCGGCAGATTCAGTGTCTCAGGACAGTCCCCGCCTTCTGGTTCATAGGTGCTGCCTTGTCACTGGCGAAAGACTGCAGAGGAGCTCCCATGAGCCTCCATTCTTTATTTAAATTGTACAGAATCAGAGGTTTCACTGTGACATTGCCATACATGCACGTGGGTTTATATCATAGTCACCCTTTCTGATTCTTTCTTAGCCCCTCCTACTTCCTGTCCCCACCCCTTTCTGCCTCCCATAGGCTCCGCCCCTGGGCCTTCCATGACTTTGCTTGGGTCTCTTCTGAGAGTTGCTTTCCCTTCATGAGGGCCACCCCTGGGGGGTTAGGCTGGCTTCCTTCCCTTCCTTCCTTCCTTCCTTCCTTCCTTCCTTCCTTCCTTCCTTCCTTCCTTCCTTCCTTCCTACCCCACCACAATGGGCTCTGTCACTTCATTCCTCGCTTTCTTGGATTGTCCATCTCTACACAGAAGCAGTGTGAGATTCCTCATATAGA
>NW_012278461.1:0-2789 GCF_000151885.1 Dipodomys ordii
AAAAAAAAAAAAAAGAAATCAGAATTCTGGGCTCCAATACTTTGGATATTTGCCAACTGTGTGATCTTGGGCAGCCTACCTAAATGCTGTCTGTGTCCTTATCCATAAAATTGGGGTCACAAAAGTTATCTGTCATGAAGAATTATCATAAAGATGAAATATGTTCATGTACATAATGCTGTTAGGTCAGTGACCAGCACATTGTTGAAGGTCAGTAAATATTAGTTCCTCCTGTGCAACTATACCCCTGCTCCTATTAACCTCCTCTCTATCCATCCCCTGCCCCACTCTGTCATCCCACTTCTTTTTTTGGGGGGGGTCCAGTTGTGGGACCTGAACTCTGGGCCTGGGCGCTGTCCCTCAGCTCTTCAGCTCAAGTCGAGCACTCTACCACTTGAACCACAGCGCCACTTCCGGCTTTTTTTCTTTTTGCTTATGTGGTGCTGAGGAATCAAACCCAGGGCCTTAAGCATGCAAGGCAAGCGCTCTACCACTGAGCCACCTCCCCAGCCCTCATCCCACTTCTTAAGTGCCACTTGAAAGTCACAAGAACCAGGACTACTAATGAGGAATAACATTAATAACAGAACCTACTAAGTATCTACTGTGCATAGAACTGCATATGTTTAATACTATCTGTGCATCACTAGAGCTTCAGATCAGACACTAGACACATTGCTTTGATATCACAGGTCTGCATTTACTATGGGCTGTTGGATACCTCTTCATGCTGTTTCTTCATCTGCAAAATGGGGTTGGCAAAGGCACCTAACTCATAGGGTTGTAGTGAGTATGTGTATAACACCTAGGAATAGCAGAAGGGGTTGTTATTCAAATTCACAATAACCTTTTTTATATATTTTTATAGCTCAAGAAACAGAATAGTTTTGAACTAAACAGAACTGCTAGAGTAAGAATTCAAACTCAAGTGTGGAAGATTCCAGAGCTTTGGCTCTAATCAACTTGTGGTGACCTTCAATCAAATTTATGGTAGAGGAAAACAAATATAGGCTAAAGCCCAGAGCCAAGGCCAACACCCACACTTGTTCACAAGCAACCTTCTGTCCCTCACCTTTGACCACTAAAATAGCCAATCCCAAACCAGCATGGAGTGAAAGGGGCGGGGCCTTTTGGTTGGGATAGCAACAGAAATGGGTCAAACAAACTCACCTAGGGTTAGAGCGGTATTGTTTACCACTCAGGAATAACACTGAAGGCCACTGCAGTCAAAGAAAACAGAGATCCCAGCTTTCTAAGCAAATACTTCAGATCTCCACTAGATTCAAAGGGCACTGCTATACTGGCCTGCCTCTCCATGCACTGCTGGCCATAGCCCTCAGGCAACAAATTTCCAAAAGCCCAAAATTTCCCCACTTGCCGGAGGGAAAGAATGCCAGTGACTGACCCATTTAAGCCATTCCAGGAAGAAACTTCCCAGGGGATGACTGAGCATTAGAAGCTGGATCTGGCTCCTGACATCTTTATGACTCCTCTTTGACATTTTTGTCTCATAGTCTGAACTCCAAGTGCCATCTTCAAGACAACCTTGGGGTCCAGCCAGTTACCAAAAATGGAAGATGTACCCATGGGAGACCAATTAGAATAGTAAATTTCTTAGGGACATAACTATTGATTTCATGATACATTGCTCAATAAGATGACTTTAAACCCTAACAAAAGTCATTAGACATATCTCTGGTACATCTTGTCATTAAACATTGTACCTGATGTCTTGAAAACGAAGTGGTGGGTTTTAGGGGGCTTTTTTCCAATTTTATGTGCATGGATAAGTTAGTTCCTGTAATTTTGTTGTTACTGTTGTTTTGACCAGGCTGACCTCAAACTAGCAATCCTCCTGCCTTAGCAATCCTCTGCCTCAGTCTCCCATGCTAATGTAACTATGCTTCAGCATGCCCCGCTTTATAACTATAATAATAAAGGAACTATGAGTTAAATGGGGAAAAGAGAGAAAAATGAGGAGGAAGGGTAGGCTTTGCAAACAGGAATACTTGCAACTAATCCCTGAGGTTGGCATAGTAGATATACTGTGGACATGGAAGCAGATCAGAGCTCCTTCAGTCCTAAGTGACCTTGGGCAGGTTTTATGAGCTGCATTCTTTTGTCTGCAAAATGAAGATAAGAATATCCATTTCTAAAAGGACAAAACAGTGAATGGCAAGAGGCTAATCTATGTAAAGTTCAGTCTTGATTCAAAAATATTGCTTTTCTTTCTTCTGTACTCCATCTCCTCTTAGACATCTGCCTCCAAGACAAAGTCAGTTGCTCACCTTAACCCCCATCTCTAGCCACTGTTGATTTGTTTAGAGCTTAGTCCATGATATATGCTTGGTAAACACTTGCTCTTTTGGAGATCCCAGAGACAGGAACCATGTCATCCCACATCTGCACAGTGCCTGGTACCTAGCCTACTCTAGGAAGTGTTATTAGCCTGCGTTTGTTTTCCTTTGTTACAAATCTGATTGAAGGTCACCACAGTAACACTAATGGTAGTACTACCCTCAACCATTGTGCAAGGTGTACCACATACTTATTTGACATCAGCAATCAGGCATGTAACACAAATTGGCTGAATTACAGCAACGATTATGGTAAGATCTGTGACAAACTGTGGCGTATACACTTTTTTTTTTTTTTTTTGTCGGTCGTAGGGCCTGAACTCTGGGCCTGGGAGCTGTCCTTCAGCTCTTTAGCTCAAGACTAGCGCTCTACCACTTGAGACACAGAGCCACTTCTGGCTTTTTCTGCTTATGTGGTGCTGAGGAATCGAA
>NW_012278462.1:0-2222 GCF_000151885.1 Dipodomys ordii
AAGGCAAGCGCTCTACCACTTGAGCTACAGCGCCACTTCTGGTTTTCTGGTGGTTTATTGGAGATAGGAGTCTCACGGTCTCTCCTGCCTGGGCTGGCTTTGAACCACGATCCTCAGATCTCAGCCTCCTGAGTAGCTAAGATTACAGGCGTGAGCCACCAGCACCCGGCTCATGTACAGTCTTATGTATAGTTTGAGGAAGAAGGAAGCCTGCTGCTGGTGGCTCACACTCATATTCTAGGTATTAAGGAGGCTTAGGTCTGGAGGATCACTGTTTAAAGCTAATCCAGGCAGAAAACTCCATAAGATTCCAAGTCCAAAAAAGCCAACAAAATGCTGAGTTAGAGGCCATGGCTCAATGGGTGGAGTATCAACCAAGCAAACAAGTCAAGAAGTGTGCTCATGGTCCTGAGTCCAGACCTCAGCATTGAAAGAAAAGGAAGGAAGGAAGGAAGGAAGGAAGGAAGGAAGGAAGGAAGGAAGGAAGGAAGGGAGGAAGGGAGGGAAGGAGGGAGGGAGGGAGGGAGGGAGGGAGAAGGAAAGGAGGGAGGGTAAGGAGGGAAGGAAAAGAAGGAAAGGAGGGAAGAAGGAAAGGAAGGAAGGAAGAAAGGAAGGAAAGTTTGAAGAAGGGATTTAACACAACATTATACCTTGATATTGATCCGTCTTTTGCCTTTAGGGCTCTAGGCCTAGCTTGGACTGCCTAGAACAGCAGCAGGCAAAGCATAAACTCCAACCAGTTTACCTTACTCCTCACCTAGTTTCGTTTGAAATAACAGATGGTTAGGTAAGGACCTAACCTATTTGAATCTTGGAGCTCTCTTTGGTATAATTTCTATCAATGAGCAAGAGAACCACATTTCTCCTTAATAAAGTTTCTATTCCAGGGGCTGGGAAACTGGCTCAGTGGTAGAGCGCTTGCCTTGCATGCCTGAGGCCCTGAGTTCGATTCCTCAGCACCACATAAGCAAAAAGAAAAAAGCCGGAAGTGGTGCTCTGGCTCAAGTGGTAGAGCGCTAGCCTTGAGCTGAAGAGCTGAGGGACAGCACCCAGGCCCAGAGAGTTCAAGTCCCACAGCCGGACCAAAAAAAAAAAAGTTTCTATTCCCTTGTAATCTATTTTCTTCTTGTAATGTCCATGATTCTGGTATTATGATAAAGAATGACTTAGGAAGTGTTTTGTCTCCTATTTCTTGGAAAATACTGCAGCAGTTTGGCATGATTTATCCTTTAAATGTCTGGGAGAATTCACTGTGAACCCATCTATGGTACTGTGTCTGTCTGGGGAGTTTATTAAAATTATTATTTTCCTTAACTAATCTATTTAGATAATCTATTTCTTTTTGTGTGAAGAGTTTTAACAAGCCAAGCTTGACTTCAAGATTCTATATTTGGCTTTTAAAAAATACTGTTCCAAAGCTGGGCACTGGTGGCTCACATCTGTAATCCTAACTACTCAGAAGGCTGAGATCTGAGGATTTTTGTTTACAGCCAACCCAGAAAGACAAATCTGACTCTTCTCTCCAATTAACTAACAAAAGTCCAGAAGTGCAGATAATGCTCCAGTGGCAGAACACCAGCCTTGAGCAAATAAGCTAAGGGAAATCATGAGCCCTTGAATTCAAGCCATAGTATCAAAATACTAAAAAAAGAAAGAAAGAAAGAGAAAAAGAAAAAAGAAAAGAAGAACGTTTTCTGAGCTAGGCACCAATGACTTACTTACACCTACAATCCTAGCTACTTGGGAGTCTGAGATTATTATGATTGCACTTTGACACCAGACTGGACAAAAAGTGCACAAGATTCCTTCTCAATGAAGAGTTGGTAGGGTAGTGCACACCTGTTATATCCTAGCTACTGGAAAGTCTAACATAGGTGAATCATGTCCCGGAACATTGCCAGGGCAGGAAGTGAGACTACCTCAAAAATTGCCAGCAGACAACAGAAATGGAAACATGGCTCAGTTGTTAGGAGTACCTACCTACTAAGCACGAGGTGAGAATGAAAGTTTGAATTGAAATTGCTAATTAAAAAAAAAAAAAAGGAGCCGGGCCCTGGTGGCTCACACCTGTAATCCTAGCTACTCAGGAGGCTGAGATCTGAGGATCGTGGTTCAAAGCCAGCCTGGGCAGGAAAGACCATGAGACTCCTATCTCCAATAAACCACCAGAAAACCGGAAGTGGCGCTGTAGCTCAAGTGGTAGAGCGCTTGCCTTGAGCTGA
>NW_012278463.1:0-1538 GCF_000151885.1 Dipodomys ordii
TGCTTATGTGGTGCTGAGGAATTGAACCCAGGGCATCAGGCATGCAAGGCAAGCGCTCTACCACTGAGCCACCTTCCCAGCCCCTGGAGGCATAGATTTTTAAGATTGTGCTTCATAGCTGTCCTGGAAAGCAGTGAGACTCAACCACAAAAACAAGTTGTAGCACGTGGTATATGTTTCTGAAGCTATGCAGGAGGTGAAATTAGAAGGACTGTAATAGAAGACCAAGCCAGATAAAATCACAAGATCTCATCTGAAAAATAAACTAAAGTAAAAACTAATGGTGAAATGACTTAAGTTCTAGAGCCTAATAAGCAGGAAACCCCAAGTTCAAACACCAATAGAACCAAATATATTGTTTTATCATTTACTACATCGTTTATCATTTACTACTAAGCATAAAATATCTTCAATACAAATCATGTATTCATTTTCTTCTAATTCATGTAAATTCAATAATTTTTTTTATTTCAGTTCTAGGACAGGGTCTTGAACTCAAGGCCTCCTGCTCACTCTTGTTTGGATTTTTCTCTCAAAGTTGGTTTTCTACCACTTGAGCCACATCTCCTCGTCTGGGTTTTTGCTTATCAATCACAGAAATAAGAGTCACAAGATTTATCCAAAGATGTTGGATAAATATTAAAATGCTCCTTTCCCATGGCTACCATGATAAACCTCCTTTTTCTGCCCTTCACTATGTCTGTATTTGGCCTTTGGGAGTGAGGAGCCAGACATAATATGGGGGTCTGCCTTTTAAAATGTTAAAAATCTGGCTTCAGAATGATCTGTGTCCAGCATGGGAGATGTTCCTTTGATTCTGTTAGACTGCAAAACAGGGAGACACATGCCTTCTCCATAGTTTGGATAATTTTGCATCCAATGATTTGATATTTCAAATTGATATGTCAACATACTGTAAATTATCCTGATGGTATTTGCATAGAATCTTTCTTATGTATTATTACAGTTTTTATTGTCTATATCTCACAGTTCTTTTTGAGTGTACTACAGTTAGAACTCAGGGACTTCAGATTGCTAGGCCAGCACTCTATCCACTAAGCCACCCTCCCAACTGCTTTTGCTTTAATTCATTGTTCTGATATCATCTGGAATGTATAAAAAATGCTTGAGCTGCCCTGGACTGAGATCTTTCTACCTCTTTGTCCTTTATATCTGAAAGTACATGGCATGCATCACCAGGCCTGGACTTCTCATATTCTTCTTATTTGTTTTCTTGTCATCTCATGGTAGTGGTCATGACATGTACTTGACATGTGCAATGTTAAAAACATACATTTCCATGAGTCTCACCCAAAGTTATTTTCAGTGAATTTTTCTTGAACCTAACATTAGAAAACTCTGAGAAAAATTCCAGGAACCAAGGTGAAAATCTTTTTTTTTTAATTTTATTTTATTTGTGAACATGCTGTACAGAGGAGTTACAATTACATGGGCAGGATAATGCGTACATTTCTTACCAAGCATTGCAGCCTCCTCCTTTGTTTACCCTTCACATCCCTTCCCAGCCTCCCCCCTCC
>NW_012278464.1:0-1324 GCF_000151885.1 Dipodomys ordii
TTGAACTCTGGGCCTGGGCACTGTCACTCAGCTCTTCAGCTCAAGGCTAGTGCTCTGTCACTTGAGCCACAGAGCCCACTTACGGCTTTTTGTGTTTATGTGGTGCTGGGGAATGGAACCCAGGGCCTCATGCGTGCAAGGCAAGTACTCTACCGCTGAGCCACCTTCCCAACCCACCTCTATTAATTTGTAGGAATAAAATGTTCTTAAAAATAGAGTTGTTAGGGCATTTTAAAACTTATTCAGAGTTTAGAAGATGTAAAGTACCATGTTTTAGATTATTTTTAAGTCCTCATACATTAGATACTATGTTGAAAATGAACTATACAACGTGTTGTGGGGGGGGAACAGAGGGGAAAAACTGGGAGAAAGTTAGGGAAGGGGTAACATAGTTCAAAAGGAAATGTATCATTACCTGACTTAATGTAACTGTAACCCCTCTGTACATCACCTTCATAATAACAATAAAAAGGAGCATATTTGACTACACACACATATATACATATTTGAATACATACACACTGCATTTTCCTAGGTTAATTAGAAGCTTATATTTCTGTTACCATGAAAGAAAAATATTTTTGAGTAGCATGGTTTTATTATGAGAGATTGGAGATGTCCTATTTGGTGTGCAAGGAAACCAGCATTTATCTGCCCACTGATCTGTTTTGAGCTTAGAGAGAAGCTGGTTTGGGATGAAAGTTCACTGCCTAGGCTTTAAGCTATGCAGGCTGTACCTGGAATGAGAAGAGCCTTTGTGGGATGGGATAGTCTCCCTGTGGTTTCCAAGCCTCTTGCCTCCCTGCATCTCCCCGTGGCCTGGTGTGGATGATGGATGCCCCTCTGATGTGAACATCCCATCCGTGATGAGAAGATTCCGAACTGGAATCTTCTGCTAATCAACATTGAACTTGTGATAATCTTCTTTTGAAATGGCTACTTCCTGCATCTCAGAGCCTTCCTCCACACCCACTTTCCTTTCTCTTACTGCCAGGAGAGGAGAGTTTCCACCCATCAGAAACTGGGCAATATGTGGAGCCCTTGCTTCATGGTGAGAATTGGACCTTCAACCTATCCTGCACTCTAGCAACACCACCCAGGCTTTCCTGGCTCTCCTCAGCTGTTTCCTGAGGGCCTTGCAGCTGCAAGAAGCGAGCCAGTTCAAATCCCTGTTCACTCCCAGATACAGGAGACTATTAGGCTTTGACTCTAAACTGTGTGGCACCTAGGCAGAGCAAATG
Source organism: Dipodomys ordii (assembly GCF_000151885.1). NCBI lineage: Eukaryota > Metazoa > Chordata > Mammalia > Rodentia > Heteromyidae > Dipodomys > Dipodomys ordii. The sequence goes on from NW_012278464.1 coordinate 1,242, forward strand.
AGGGAAAATGCCATTTTTATTTTTAAATCAATTAATTTATTTTTGTCAGTCATGAGGTTTGAACTCTGGGCCTGGGCACTGTC
>NW_012278465.1:0-2775 GCF_000151885.1 Dipodomys ordii
CACGGACTTTCCTGCCCGGGCTGGCTTTGAACCACTATCTTCATATTTAAGCCTCCTGAGTAGCTAGGATTACAGGCATGAGCACCGGGGCTCAGCTTGATCATCATCAAATGTTTTTTTTAATATATATTTTCATCCAATCCTACCATTCTTTGTCTACATTGTGAGCTTTGCTACGGTTACTCCTGTTATTCTTTCTAAAATAAATGTCATCATTACTTTCAACATGCAGAAATCTTATCTTGGTTAAATATATACTCTACAGAAAATAAGAATAACCATGTCTTATTCTTTGTATTCCACATGTTTTACAGAGGATATGGATATTAGTGGATTACCAAAAATGAAGATAATGCATGAATAAATATTAATATGAGCACTCTGTCAGCTACTTGACTGCTCCCTACATACACTACATTTTTCTCTCATCTTTTCTTGATTTCGTGTTTGTTTCCCTTAATTGGGGTCTGCATCCTGGGGTCTACATTATCGCATGGCTAACTCAAGATCTAAACCTTTTTAAAGCCATTTCTTTTCGCATATTGTATTCCTTCCCCCATTTCTCATAATGAACTCAGCCATACCCCACACAGTCCAGCCGTCCTTGATTATGTACAGTCTTTTGTGGTTCTTTAATTGTTTCAAAGTATGTAAATCTCATCTGTCCCAGTTGTCAACTCTATACTTTCTCAAGAGAAAAGACAGTGTCTTTGCTATGTAGCACACATCTATCAGTGTTAGATCTGAGGAGAAAAGCAGTGGTTGAGATGGTCCTCCCCCTGAATGAAGCCAACCTTCTCAGCTTTAAAAATAGAATGTTGACCTTGCCAACGGAGAGTGTGGTAGCCAAAGCATATGGATATGCTTTCCTCAGCAACACTGTAAAACAGCACTTTAGGATCTACTGAAAGTGTGTCCTTGAAGCCACTGCTGTTAGACTCCTTTCAGAACTCCAGAAACATAACATCTTATTCACAGGAAAATGTAAGACAACTATCCCCTTTGTACCAGTTATAGCAAAGCATCTGCTTCTTAAAAAACAGATTTCAAGTCTAGAATGTCTCATGATAAAGTCACCCTGAGATGCTTGTTTACTCCAATTATCCTTTGAATTATTTTTTGAACTTATCTTAGGCGTGGACTGCCTAAGGCTTCTTTGGTTGGGGAAGTTCAGGCCATAGTGTCACTCAGCTTTCTTCCCCTTCATTTAATAGCAGGAAATAACTTTTTTCTTTTTTCTTTTAATCAAGTCACTTCATTTTAAAACAATGTTTGATAGGAAATAGACTCATTACCTTACTCATGTAACTGTAACCCTTCTGTACCTTATCTTTATAAAAGATACTTTATACTTTATATACTTTATAAAAATATATACAAAAAAACTTAGCTTGCTTCTTTGCATAAGGCTGGTGTTCATTACTTGGCTCATCCATTTGCTATGGAGGTACAATTAAGAAAATCACTTAGCGAGGTGCTGTTGATTCATGTATGTAATCTTAGCTCTCAGGAATCTGAGATCTGAAGATGACGGTTCAGTGCTAGCCCAGGCAGGAGAGTCTATGAGACTTTTATCTACAATTCACCAGGAAAAGTCAGAAATGGAGCAATGGCTTGAAATGAAGAAGCAAAGCAAGAACTCAAGATCCTAGTGCCAGTGCACACACACACACACACACACACACACACACACACACACACACGCACACAGAAAACCATTTATTACTGCTTCACTCATAGTAGAGCCAAATACATATCAGCTATATTACATAACATAAAATAAGCTATTTTGTTCAATCCATGCAGTATTTGCTATATTTAAAATATTTAGCTACTAGGTTATTTTAGGTGATAAAAATATACAAAATGAGCCATTTATGTAACACAAAGAGCTAATATTTATTCTGAATCATATTTCCTAATCTATAAAAGTTACTGTATGGAAATAATGAAAAAATAAAGAAAGCTTCCTTAAGATTTTATAGTAAGTTTTTATATTAGAAAATCATAGTAATTTAAATCAATGATGAAATTATAAGAAATGTACATGAAAATATGACAAAATACAATATTATTAGATTATAAGTATACTATAACCTAGGCTGGGAATGTGACTTAGTGGTAGATTTCTTGCCTAGCGTGCATGAAGCCCTAGTTTTGATTCCTCAGTACCACATAAGCAGAAAAGGCTGGAAGTGTTGCTGTGGCTCAAGTGGTAGAGTCCTTGTCTTAAGCAAAAAAAGCTCAGGGACAGTGCCCAGGCCCTGAGTTCAAACCCCACAACTGGCCAAAAAAAGAAAAATGAATTATATGACCTCTTATTTTTCAAATTTTGAAAATTTAATTGGGAGAAGATTAATAAAATTAAATTCTCATGTGTCTAAATGAATTGATGATTTTGTTACTTAATAATTTTGTTACTATAATAATTTTGTTATACAATAATTTTGTTACTGTAATAATCTTATTCTCCTCATTGGCTTCAGCTTTATTTTTAAAAAATAGTCCACCTTTTAATATTCTAAAGAATTATTGAGTAAGCCTTAGCTTCTCTAAAGTTGACAATTTAATTGTTTATTTAATTTTAGTTTTTTAAGAGGTAATACTTTCAGGTAAAAATAGAATGGAATAAAGTAGGTTTCTCTTTGTCCTTGTTACCATGTGGCCAAGTACCTTAAAACAAACATAAATTACCATTCCTATTTATTAATTTTTATTGTTGTTGCTGTTTCTTTTTTTGGGTCCGGTCATGGGGCCTGAACTCTGGGCCTGGGC
>NW_012278466.1:0-1905 GCF_000151885.1 Dipodomys ordii
CCCCCCGCCCTTTGGTTAATTGGAGATAAGAGTCTCACAGACTTTCCTGCCTGGGCTGGCTTTGAACTGTGATCTTTAGATCTCAGTCTCCTGGGTTGCTAGGATTACAGGCGTGAGCCACCAGTGCCTGGCTCATTGTTTTATTTTCATGCATGCAAATAAAATTCTTTGATTGTTATTCATCTTTATTAGTTCCTCATACCTTTGCCACCTACTGGTTTTTCTGACCTGTATGTAGTATATTTTGCCGAGAATAACCTTTTCTATTGTTTTCTCTTTCTTCACCTCCCCAACCCCTACTAATCTACAACATTCACTGAGCTTGCTTATGACATCATACACTGTTGTAATGTGTTTAGAAATATTCATTCCTCTCCTTTTCCCTATCCTCCTACATAGTCCTATAGTTAGAATTCTATTCTATGTGTGATATACATATATATATATATATGATATATACAAGAATATCACTTATATATGTATGTGGACATATGTATATATTCATGAATATGTATGTCTTAGGTCCAGTGTTTTCATTTGACTTGAACTCAGAGCCTGGATGCTGTCCCTGAGCTTTTTTGCTCAAGGCTAGTGTTCTACCACTTGAGCCACAGCTCTACTTCTGGCCCTTTGGGTACTGGAGATGAGAGTCTCATGGACTTTTCTGCCCTGACTGACTTTCAACTGAGATCCTCAGATCTCATCATCCTGTATAGTTGGGATTACAGGCCGGTTTGAGCCATGGGTACCTGGTGGGATTAATTGTTCTTTAACTGCTTAACATTTTGTGCTTTTTTTTTTTTTGGTTGGTCATAGGGTTTGAACTCAATGGCCTGGGTACTTGCTGTCCCTGAGCTTTTTTGCTCAAAGCTAGTGCTGTACTGCTTTGAGCTGCAATACCACTTCTGGTTTTCTGGTGGTTAATTGGAAATAAGAGTTTTAGACTTTCCTGTCTGGGCTAGCTTTAAACTGCGATCATCAGATCTCAGCTTCCTGAGTAGCTAGGATTACAGGCATGAACCACCAGTACCCAGCTTGTGCTCTTTGTATATTCTGAACATGAATCCTTTATTTGTTGAGTAGCTAGCCAAGACTTTTTTTTCTCCCATTCAGTAGGTCAACTCTTGATTCTAGGAATTGTTTCTTTTGTAGTATAGAAACTTAAATCTGATGTAGTCTCATTTGTTAGTTCTTTTATTCTTTTTTTGGGGGGGGGCATGGGGTTTGAACTCTGGGCCTGGGCACTGTCCCTCAGCTCTTCAGCTCAAGGCTAGTGCTCTATCACTTGAGCCATAGTGCCACTTCCAGTTTTCTGGTGGTTACTTGGAGACAAGAGTCTCATGGACTTCTGTGCCGGGCTGGCTTTGAACTGTGACCTTACATCTCAGCCTCCTGAGTAGCTAGTATTATAGGCATGTGACACTGGTGACCAGCTCATTTGTCAATTCATATTCTTGTTTACAAGACATTTGGAATTGTGCCTCTACCTTCCAGGCCTTTTCCTTTGTTAAAGTTTCAGGTTTTACTTTGAATTATTTGATCCATTTGGAATTGATTTTGTACAGGGTTAAAGATACGGGTTAAATTTCAGTCTCCTGCACATCTGATAACTAGTTTTACCAGCACCATTTATTGATAAGGCTGTCTTTTCTTCAGTATGTTTTGGGCTCCCTTGTGGAAAATTACATGGCTATAGCTGTGTGGTTTTATTCCTGGGTCTTCTTTTCTCTTCCATTGGCCTTCAGATCTCTTTTTATGACAGTACTGTGCTGTTTTTGTTACGATGACTCTATAGTATAATTCAAGTCCATTTGCTTGGAGGATCTTTTTCCATCCTTTAATGCTAATGCTATACTTGTCTTTGTGAGTAAGATGTGTTTTTTTTTTTTTTTTTTTTGGCCCAGT
>NW_012278467.1:0-1248 GCF_000151885.1 Dipodomys ordii
GGGTTGGTTCCATATCTTAGCTGTGGTAAATAATGCTGCAATAAACATAGTTGTGCTGGTAGCTTTAGTATGGTCTTGTTTGTGATCATTCAGGTAAATGCCCAAAAGTGGGATTGCTTGGTTATAGGGGAGCTCTATGTGGAGTCTTTTGAGGAACCTCCATACTACTTTCCAAAGTGGTTGAACAAGTTTTTACTCCCACCAAAAATGCAGTAGGTTTCCCTCTGTCCACATCTCCTCCAGCATCTCTTGTTATTAGAGTTCTTGATTATTGCCATTCTAACTGGGGTGAGGTGGAATCTCTTGTTTTGATTTGCATTTCTTTTATGGCTAGGGAGGTTGAGCATTTCTTCATGGGTCTATTGGCCATCTTTCTTTCCTCTTCAGAGAAGTTTCTCTTTAAGTCTTTAGCCCTCTAAGTTCAGATAAGTTGATGTTCGGTGAAATGAACCCCAAGATAAGGACTCAATTTTTTTTTCTTTCTGCTATTGTTTCTAACCTATTTATAAGATGCTGTCTTTGTTACTTTGTATGTCCCTCCCCCACAGTATAACCCATGTTTTCACTGTAGTTGATGTTGGTATAATATGTGGAGGGGAAGGGAAAAAACAAATTGTTTAGAGATATAGGTGGACCCATTGCCAACAACGAGATGTACAAGATGTTATATCTAAAAACAAACTTTACAACTTTGGCAGGGGGCGGGCAGATGGGAAGGGATGGGAATGGAAACAAAGGAGGAGACAAAAATACTTGATAAGAAATGTACTCATTACATTGCCCATGTAATTGTAACCCCTCTGTATGGTATTTTCACAATTAAAAAAAAAAGAGCAATGGGGAGTTAGCATACAACTATTGTTATATTACTTTGTAAAGTCTAGACAATTTTTGTTAAGATTCTTTCCAGTGTTATACTTAGCTAGGAAATGTCTATAGGATTGTGAATAATTCAATCAAGAGAACATGTTATTTTTAATGAGTTTTCCATTTTCAAGGCATTCACATGTGTCAGATTTTGTGAATTTAGTTTGTTACAAATTTGTGTTTAACAGGATCAAGTTAAGAACACAATTTAACATTTGTGGAATATATAAAAAGTGACACAACTAAGTAGTATGGAGGTTCCTCAAAAGACTCCACATAGACCTCCCCTATGACCCAGCAATCCCACTTTGGGGCATTTACCCAAATGTTTACAAACAAGACCACACTAAAACTACCAGCACAACTATGTTTATTGCAGCA
>NW_012278468.1:0-2241 GCF_000151885.1 Dipodomys ordii
CAGCTGGCGCCTGGCAGGGGAGGGGGCATCGCACAGCTGGCGCCTGGCAGGGGACGGGGCATCGCACAGCTGGCGCCTGGCAGGGGAGGGGGCATTGCACAGCTGGCTCCTGGCAGGGGAGGGGGCATCGCCCAGCTGGCGCCTGGCAGGGGAGGGGGCATCGCCTGGCAGGGGAGGGGGCATCACACAGCTGGCTCCTGGCAGGGGACGGGGCATCGCACAGCTGGCTCCTGGCAGGGGAGGGGGCATCGCACAGCTGGCGCCTGGCAGGGGAGGGGGCATCGCACAGCTGGCGCCTGGCAGGGGAGGGGGCATCGCCCAACTGGCGCCTGGCAGGGGAGGGGGCATCGCACAGCTGGCGCCTGGCAGGGGAGGGGGCATCGCCCAGCTGGCGCCTGGCCTCTGGCCCTGGCCTCCTCACTGCTTCTGCAGCATAGGTTGCACACACCACTCTTGGAAAAGTGGGTCGTTAGGAACCCCTCAAGTGGAAAGGTGTTCAGAGACAATCCGGCCCAGTGTGTCAAGAGGCTGAGACCTGAGGATGGCAGTTCAAAGCTACCCTGAGCAAGAAAGTCTATGATACCCTTGGCTCTAATTTAAAACCAGAAAGCCAGAAGGGGAGCTGTGGCTCCGGTGGTAGGGCAGTAATGAGCAAAAGCTCAAGGACAGGGCTAGGGACGTGGCCCAGTGGTAGGGAGCCTCCCTAGCAAGCACGAGACCCTGCTTTCAATTCCTCAGTACCGCATACAGAAAAAGCTGCGAGTGGTCGATCACTAGCTCTGAGCACGGAGAGACACGGGGACAGAGCCCAGGCCTTGAGTTCAAGACCTAGGGCCCGTACTCACACACATAACCAAAATACCACCCGAAATGAAATTCGCAGGCAACGTAACTTCTCCAAATATGGATGTGAAAAGCAACAGTACAGCATAAAACCCTAACTGTAACAAAGAAATACAAGGAAAACATTCGCGAAGAGTGTACTAAGGTATTTCCGTCTAAAACAATTACCTGAGAAGTAACCGGTGTCACCGAACACGGCACCCATCCCTCGAGGGCGATGCTGTCCTGAGACACTGGGGCAGCACTGCCACCCGTGACGTGGTTTCCACACAAGTAACTAGATTTCAAGAAATAAGAGGCTTTACTCTTACATAATAAATTGAAACTATGAAGATACTCCGTACATAAAATGGCTTAAGTAACTGTAAGTGGGTGCTCACATGCTGGTGCTCTTTTGCTGGTACTGGAATTTGAACTCAGAGCCTCATATTTGCTGGGCTGGTGCTGTACCACTTGAGCCACTCTGCCAGCCCTGTGTTTCGCTAGTTATTTGGCGATAGAGTCTCGTGAACTTAGGTCAATTTTGATCGTGCAGGACTGTCCTCACTTGCTGCGTGTGTCTTTGTGACCATTAAAATGTATCCTAGCTACTCAGGAGGCTGAGATCTGAGGATTGAGCTTCAAAGCCAGCCTGGCCAGGAACGTCTGTGAGCCTTTTTTTGTGGGGGGTCCGGTTCCAGGACCTGAACTCTGGGCCTGAACTCTGGGCCTCACCTCTTCAGCTCAAGGCGAGCGCTCTACCACTTGAGCCGCAGCACCACTTCTGGCTTTTTTCTGCTTATGTGGTGCTGAGGAATCGAACCCAGGGCCTCAGGCATGCAAGGCAAGCGCTCTACCACTGAGCCACCTTCCCAGCCCTGTGGGCTTCTTATCTCTAGTTAACTGCCAGAAAACGGGAAGTTACACTGTGGCTTCAGTGGTAGAGTGCCCAGACCCAGAATTCAAGTCCCATGACCACCAACAACAACGAAATGAATCCTGCCTCCTTTCCTGTGTTGCTGAGGACACACCTCAGCATCCACCACGCCAGGCCAGCGCCGCTGACGGTGCTGCGCCTCCCGCTGCTAGCCAGGCCCTTTCCCAGGCCTTGGCACTTCCCCACTGCTGTTTTGGTTCAGTTCAGTGGCGTAGTGGTCAGCAGCGGCAGCTGCTGTTTGCTGAGTGCTCGCCCTGTCCCGCCCTGGGCCAGTGCCTTCTGTGTTTCCTGTTCCTGCTCACAGCACCGAGTGGGCTGTTACTGGTGAGGAAACGGGCTCAGAGGCATGGCACTGCCGTAGCCCTTCGGGACTCTCAGCCCACTCAGGCCCATGGGCTGCACCGGTCCCTGGGCCTCAGTGGTGCACGGGGGAGGCCGGGCCCTCTGCCCATGGGCTGCACCGGTCCCTGGGCCTCAGTGGT
>NW_012278469.1:0-1415 GCF_000151885.1 Dipodomys ordii
CCCAATCCCAATCCTTCTCCTTCCCCCCTTCCCCGCCCCCCCGCACCGACGTTGTAAAGCTCATTCTTACTGCATATATCCTTTCTCTCCAGAATCTCTTCTGAAATTTTACCTCACAGAATTTTCACAGGACATACAAAGACATTTGTTTTTAACAAGATTCTCATTTTATCTAAAAGCTGTAGGGAAAAACTCAACTGTCCAGCATCCAACAGTAGCAACTGGTGAGACCATTCTGACAAAGTTCCGTTTGCTACAGGCGTTCAGTGGAATATCCAACTAGTAAGATCAGACTTCACATGATGACATTAAGACACATCCACAACATTCTGGGGTTTTTTTTTTTGTCAGTCATGGGGCCTGAACTCTGCGCCTGGGCACTGTCCCTCAGCTCTTCAGCTCAAGGCTAGCACTCTACCACTTGAGCCACAGCACCACTTCTGGCTTTTTTCTGCTTATGTGGTGCTGAGGAATGAAACCCAGGGCCTCATGCATGCAAGGCAAGCACTCTACCAACTCTACCACTGAGCCACCTTCCCAGCCCCAACATCCACAACATTCTTAAGTGAAAAGAGAAAGATTTAGAATATTGTGGGTTTTTTTTTGTGAACGTATTTTGTAGTGATATATAAATACATGTTAATAACTATAAGGAGTTGCATAAAAACTTCAATTTCTGTACTTTCCTTTCATAGGCAGTAGTTCCAGTATATAGAATGTCTAGTTTATATTATAAAATACTTGATATATATGTATATGTTATCTCAAGTATATTCCACTTTCAACTATTTCACTTCGAAACAAAGTCATAAATTGTCTTCAAACTGTGATAAATTATAGGATGCTTTCATGGAAGGGAGGGCAAGGAGTGTGAGGAAAGAGGTAACATTGGTTGGAATAGAGCACAAACATGTGTGGAAACGTAACAATAGAATCCTCTCTACATAACTAATAGAAGCGGATAAAAAGCTCTCAAGTCCTAAGAAGCAAGTATTTTTCACATTTTACACATATACATGATATAATTTTGGAAGGAATATTAATAGGTGTTAAAAAAACACTACCAAAACCACAAAAACAAAACCCAGGATAAATCATTATTATCTTGACCAGAAGCTTGTCCTTAGACAAAATACTGGACTTACAAAAAAATGCCACTACCTGTGGTTTCTATAGAGAAGCTATTAGTTTGTACCTGAGACGGTCCATTTCTAAGATGGCTTATAAGAATTCTTGTCCCTGTATTACACCCTATGTGACCAACAGAATGTGGCAGAAATGACAGTGTGTGACTTCCAAATTGGGTTAAAAAAAAGACTGTGGATTCCTCTTTGGGTACTCTGTCAAAGGGCTCAAACAGCTCTCTGGTTGTTGTTGGTTTTTGTTTTTTTTTGTTTTTTTTTTTTTGGTGGTGG
>NW_012278470.1:0-2162 GCF_000151885.1 Dipodomys ordii
CTTTTTTCTTTTTGCTTATATGGTGCTGAGGAATCAAACCCAGGGCCTCAGGCATGCAAGGCAAGCACTCTACCACTGAGCCACCTTCCCAGCCCATCACATTTATTTTTATAAGACAGAGCAGCATTGCACAATTGCAATAATTTGTTTCTGCATCAAATGATCATAGACTTAGACTTCATAAATACAATTGGTCTAATGCTAGGATATATCTCAGGCTTCTGGGAAATGAAGAGCAAGCGGCTATCAGGAGTGTTCATTGACCAACATGAGTCACCTTACATGTACAGAAAGGCTGCAGATTATCTACTCAGGCTCTAGATTACCTATTAGGTTGTTCACAGACAACCACCATCGTTTTCTCCATATTGTTCATGGTTCTGGTATTGACTGGGATCACCTAAGCTGTTTTAAACACAGGGTTTCTGATCTCTAATTTTCGTGGCTAGAGTTACGTGGCACAATAACTGGAGTGGTCTCAAAAGCTTCCTTGCTTTCGTACTGAGTGTTGGCTTGAACCTTAGCTGGGACTTCCAGCCAGAACACACCTCTCTGTACAGTCTGACTCTCTCAAGGATGGGTTCTGTTTCCAGAAATGGGACAGAACTTGGAAACTGCCAGCTTCCAGAGACTTGGAACCCGTGCGCAGAGGCCTGGCCCCAGTACCACATTGAATGCAAGGCCCAGGGAAATTAGAGTCTGCTTTTTTAGCTTTTTAATACCATTTCAGGTATGTCCTATCTCTCAATTTTCACAGACAAGAAGAAAAAAAAAAAAAGCTCAAGGAATAGAATTGGAAGGCAAAAAAAAGCAACTCAATGCTGACTCGGCACATTGACTTTGACCAAATCACCCAGTGTCTTGTCTTTAGTACTTTGTTTTTGGCCAGAATAATCCTCTCTAGCAAGCAGTGATGACACGGACAGTGAACTGCTTAGAATTTATAGTAGGTTGCTTGTATCTATAATTCTAGCTACTCAGTAGGCTGAGATCTGAGAATCCTAGTTTGAAGCCAGCCTAGGCATGAAAGTCCATGTGACTCTTATCATTAACTAGCCACCAAAAAGTCAGAAATAGAACTGTGGCTCAAGTGGTAGAGCACCGCCTTTGAGTACATAACCAGAAGGAGAGCATTCTGTAAAGTCTATTCTTGCCTGTCTTCATGTGAATTCAGGTTGCTGAAAACTGTCTCTGCTGTAGTTTCCTTCCTGTTTTGAAATTTAGTTTCTAGAAGATACTGCTACTTATCCATATCTTTTGTGGAACTACTAGCTGTGGCCTAATGGGTAACTAGAAGAACTGGCCCCTTGACAAAGCAAGGTTTCCAGAGATATCTGCAGAAAGTCTTTCAAATGTAGACTTGTCCCTGGAAACTGGAGGTGGGGCCTCAGTCCCACAGAGCAACCCAAATCAGACCAACACCAGTCCCAAAGCCAAAAGATAGTCCACGTGTTTTCTTAGAAGGGAACCACGGCTCACCCCTGCCACGTCTCATTCTCCACTACTTCCTTGGAGGCAGACGTGGTCTCTGGGCCTCCTGGGTGACTGTCATATGCCAACCCCGAGTCTTACAACCAAGAAAAGGAAATGAAGTGGCTCAGAGCTGCCCCAAGCACAGTCTGGAGAAGAGCCGGGGTGGAAGTTGCCTTATCTCATCTCAGCTGACACAACCAGAGCGAGGACACGACATCCTCTCTTTCCCTCCATTACCATGATGCCCGGTCTGGCTGGGAATATCAGTGGAGAGTGCAGTGTCTTCCTGGGGGTGGTGTGCAGAGGAGGTACTTCTGTGGGATCTCTGGCCTCTTTCTAGAGTAAGCCCCTGTGGGATGACCTGCCCTCTCCACTCCATCTTCATAAGTGAATCTGGGCTTTGGGGATGAATGTTGTTGGATTTTATAAACAAACAGATGACTTCAAGAAGTGCTTCCAAAGCCAGGCGCTGGTGGTTCACGCCTGTAATCCTAGCTACTCAGGAGGCTGAGATCTGAGGATCGTGGTTCAAAGCCAGCCCGGGCAGGAGAGACTGTGAGACTCCTATCTCCAGAAAACCACCAGAAAACCGGAAGTAGCGCTGTAGCTCAAGTGGTAGAGCGTTAGCCTTGAGCTGAAGAGCTGAGGGACAGCGCCCAGGCCCAGAGTTCAAGCCCCACGGCCGACAA
>NW_012278471.1:0-1578 GCF_000151885.1 Dipodomys ordii
AAGGAAGGAAGGAAGGGAGGGAGGGAGGGAGGGAGGGAGGGAGGGAGGGGAAGGAAGGAAAGAAGGAAGGAAGCAAGCAAGTAGGGAGGGGGAGGGAGGGGTGGAAGGAAGGAAGGAAAGAAGGTTTCTTCTTTTAAAAAAATCAAAGGAATGATTTTTCAGACTTCAATCCCAAGTATTTTTGCACTCAACACTTTCTTTTCTTTTCTTTTTGTCTTGTGCTGCTTCTAGGGCTTGAACTCAGAACCTGGGCATTGTCCCTGGGCTTATTTTTTCTCAAGACTAGTGCTCTATTACTTGATCCACAGCTCCATTTCCAGCTTTTGGGTAGTTTATTGGAGCTAAGAGTCTCATGGAGACATTTCTGCCCTGCCTAGCTTTGCGCCATGCTCCTCAGATCTCGGCCTCTTGAGGAGTTAGGATTACAGGTGTGGGCCACCAGCACCTGGCTTCTTTTTCTTCTTTTCTTTTTGGCAGTACCAGAGTTGGTACTCAAGATCTCTGCACTTGCTAAGTCCTGCCCCGGCCTTTCTGCTTCTAGTTTGTTTTCCAGAGAGAGGTTCCCACATTCACCTGACAGCTTTCCCTCCAGAGCCTCAGGAGTGGAGATTACAGGAATGCATGCTCTGCCTGCTACCCCTTCAGTCATTCACCCCAAAGCAACCTTCCCGAGTTGTTGCCTCTCTTGAGATGTGTTCAATTCATGTTTAAGAAACAGTGAAATCTGAGCACCAGTGGTTCACATTTATAATCCTAGCGAGCTGAGATCTGAGAATCACAATTCACAGCCAGCCTGGGCCGGCAAATCTAAAAGACTCTGATCTCCAAATAACCAGCAAAAGGCCCAAACTGGAGGCATGGCTCAAGTGGTAGAACACCAGCCATAACCAAAAATGCTGAGCAACAGTGAGAACCTGAGTTCAAGCCCCAGCCAGAGGAAGGAAGGAAGGAAGGGAGGGAGGGAGGGAGGGAGGGAGGGAGGGAGGGAGTATATTGACCAAGTATGGATGAATTTCTGTCATTTGAGGAAAGCAATTGTTCTTAGAATGATAAATAATATACAACTCATGTTTTTCCTCCCATGGAGAGGTAGCTGCTACCTTTAAGAATATAATTTCCAGCCACTGGGCTTTGGAGACGAAATTTCTCTCATGATACACTTGCTGGAGATTGAAAGTAAAATCTACTCAGGTACCGACCATGGGATGCTCAGTGGGGGGAGGAGGCAGAATTTGGACTGCAAAGGAAGTGGGGGTTAGCAGCCATGATGCTATTGATAGATTCTTGGGCTGATCAGGCTGTTTAGCAAAGCAGTTAGGGATCAATAGCCACATCAGCAAGACACTGCAGGTTCTGCTGATTTCTTAGAACTTGTGCCCTTGGGGGGGGGGGGGGGGGAGTAAAACAGCACTGTGGTCAAATCCATTGGCATTGTCCTTAAGGCCATTAGAAAGTCAAGGTATTGATGGCTCTGAATGCAAGAATGCAGACTGACTTCAAGGGCACAGGGTCACTTACAGAGCCAAGAGGCTTTTGTTGTTGTTGTTGTTGTTATTGATGCCAATCTTGAGGGCTTGA
>NW_012278472.1:0-1936 GCF_000151885.1 Dipodomys ordii
GTCGTGGGGCTTGAACTCTGGGCCTGGGCGCTGTCCCTCAGCTCTTCAGCTCAAGGCGAGCGCTCTACCACTTGAGCTACAGCACCACTTCCGGTTTTCTGGTGGTTTATTGGAGATAGGAGTCTCACAGTCTCTCCTGCCCGGGCTGGCTTTGAACCACGATCCTCAGATCTCAGCCTCCTGAGTAGCTAGGATTACAGGTGAGAGCCACCAGCGCCCGGCTTATGTGAGTTTTTTTAAGTATGGTTCCTCTATCTTATTTTATTTTACTGTGTCATCACTGGGGAGGAACTCAGGGCCTTACACTCATACTTAGCTTTTTTGTTCAAGGATAGTGCTCTCACTTGAGACATATGTCTACTTCCACTTTTTTGCTGGTTAACTGGAGGTAGGAGTCTCTCAGACTTGTCTACCCAGGCTGGATATGAACTGGGATCCTCAGATCTCAGGATCCTTAGTACCTTGGTTCCATTTCTTTAAAAGTTATCAAATGATATGAGTATCCTATACTTATGACCTCAGAAGAGTGAGACAATCCACTGAGTTATGGTTAAAGATAACAAATTTATTTACACTAAAGGGGGCCTGCAACTACCTTGTCCTGGACTAGATACCCAGAACCCAGAGCAGCCTCGACCACCAAACCTCCAAGCCTCCAATGGGCAGCCCCGACCTTTATTAGTTGATCTGAAATTAGTCAGCCTGCAAATCTCCAAAGCTCAGACCTCCAAACCTCCAAAGGGAAGGCTTTTCCTTTCTTCCCTTCCTCCTTCTCTGCAGGTCTCTCCACTCTTCGCAGACCTGCCCTGCTCTGCTCCGGGAGGCGTCTCTCCACAGGCCTCTCTAGGGGGAGGTCCCAAATGGCCCCTCGAGGAGTCCCCAAATGATCTCTGGAGGAGGTCCTATATGGCCTCTTGAGGAGGCCCCAAGTGACCTCTGGAAAAGGTCCCAAATGGCCCCTCAAGGAGGCCCCAAGTAGCTTCTTGAGGAAGCCCCAAATGGCCTCTGGAGGAGGTCCCAAATGGCCTCTCGAGGCCTGCCCTTCTCTCCTCAGGCCTGCCTGTCCTGCTCTACTCCAGTAGGCTTTCCTCTCCTGCTGTTTCTCTCTCCACTCTGTGTCTCCCCTGTCTGTAGCTCTACTTCTTTGTTGCTCTCTCCCCTCAGGACTCCCCTCAGGACTCCCCTCAGGACTCCTCAGGACTCTCCTCAGGACTCTCCTCAGGACTCCTCAGGACTCCTCTCAGGACTCCTCTCAGGACTCTCCTCAGGACTCTCCTCAGGACCCCTCAGGACTCTCCTCAGGACCCCTCAGGACTCTCCTCAGGACCCCTCAGGACTCTCCTCAGGACTCTCCTCAGGACTCCCCTCAGGACTCCCCTCAGGACTCTCCTCAGGACTCTCCTCAGGACTCTCCTCAGGACTCTCCTCAGGACCCCTCAGGACTCCCCTCAGGACTCCCCTCAGGACTCCCCTCAGGACTCTCCTCAGGACTCTCCTCAGGACCCCTCAGGACTCTCCTCAGGACTCTCCTCAGGACCCCTCAGGACTCCCCTCAGGACTCCCCTCAGGACTCCTCTCAGGACTCTCCTCAGGACTCTCCTCAGGACCCCTCAGGACTCTCCTCAGGACTCTCCTCAGGACCCCTCAGGACTCTCCTCAGGACTCTCCTCAGGACTCCCCTCAGGACTCCCCTCAGGACTCCTCAGGACTCTCCTCAGGACTCTCCTCAGGACTCTCCTCAGGACTCTCCTCAGGACTCTCCTCAGGACTCTCCTCAGGACTCTCCTCAGGACCCCTCAGGACTCTCCTCAGGACTCCCCTCAGGACTCTCCTCAGGACTCTCCTCAGGACTCCTCTCAGGACTCCTCAGGACTCTCCTCAGGACTCCTCTCAGGACTCCTCTCAGGACTCTCCTCAGGACTCCCCTCAGGACTCT
>NW_012278473.1:0-1543 GCF_000151885.1 Dipodomys ordii
CCCCCCCTGTTGTTTTTAACTGCAATAAATTAATACTGTTAATTTTTACTAGTTTCCATGAGACTCAGTTGAGAGATTAAAATTCAAGACATTTTTGCATGATCTGTGTATTTGATCTGCAGTTATTTTTCAACAACAAATGAGCAGTGTTCTACCTATCCACTATGTAGATCTCTGCATTACTTTCTATATAGAATGAGCTATCAAAGTAGAGGAGTTTTCCCAGGGGATATTTACTTCTTAGCAGATTATGCAGAAACATCCATTCAACCAACTTTTAAAAAAAATCTTGTTAGCTAAACATGTATTTGGAACATATTAATAAAATTGTCATTTGAAAATCTGATGACATAAAAATATGCTTGATCTCACAAGTCATAACATTTTTTATCATTCAGATGTAGTGACCATTTCTTATTGGAATTTACTTCCACAGGTAAATAAACATAAATGTAGAGTAGCCAGTTTTAATTTGGATGACAGATGTCAGTATTCCTTAAAAAGTGCATCATTAATAGAGTTTTGGCTTGCAGCGTTAAAATACCACCATTATATGCTTGGCTAGTTTTCTCTGTATTGGTAAAGAAAATACTCATATAAAAACATCTAAGTTACAGGTGACAGTTTATTAAACTTCAGTTACCAGGTTTATTTCAAATATACCATGATAAAAAAGCATTGGTATTTTTTACATCAATAACTCTTAGTTTATAAGATAAATGTGCTTGGAACTTGAAATATTTAAAGGTTTTTATTTCTTTTGTAGTGCTGATGGACGTTTTTTGTTGCATTCTTTTCAAAGCAGCAGACTTCCCCTGCAGTACAGGTGATGGCCACGTGGTGGCACATCACGCTAATTCATGGAGCCATTCAGTTGTCTCAGGTTTTCCATACTAAGAACAACATAATGGATGATGCAGGGACCATGTACTTCACTCATACTGTCTCTCATTCATAGTTTTACTATGTACCCTTCATATTGTAATTCACCCAGAAAACATATTGTTTTCCTTATCACAGAATATATATTTAAAATTTGTTTCTTTTTTTTCGGTCGGTTGTGGGGCCTGAACTCTGGGCCTGGGTGCTGTCCCTCAACTCTTCAGCTCAAGGCTAGTGCTCTACCACTTGAGCCATAGAGCCACTTCCATTTTTTTCTGCTTATATGGTGCTGAGAAATCGAACCCAGGGCCTCATGCATGCGAGGCAAGCACTCTACCACTGAGCCACTTTCCCAGCCCTAAAATTTGTTTCTTTTAATAAGAAAAATGAGAACCATGAATAATTTTATAATCCAGCTAGTAGATACAATATATATTTAATGTATATATAAAACAGTGTTTTCCCACTCTTCTAGCTTTTTATAAACAGTTACAACTTTTTTTTTTTTTGTCGGTCGTGGGGCTTGAACTCTGGGCCTGGGCGCTGTCCCTCAGCTCTTTGGCTCAAGGCGAGCGCTCTACCACTTGAGCTACAGCGCCACTTCCGGTTTTCTGGTGGTTTATTGGAGATAGGAGTCTCACGGTCTCTCCTGCCCGGGCTG
>NW_012278474.1:0-1848 GCF_000151885.1 Dipodomys ordii
TCCTCAGCACCACATAAGCAAAAAGAAAAAAGCCGGAAGTGGCGCTGTGGCTCAAGTGGTAGAGTGCTAGCCTTGAGCTGAAGAGCTGAGGGTCAGCACCCAGGCCCAGAGTTCAGGCCTCACAACTGGACCCCCCCTACAAAAAAATGAGTAAGATGGACAAGTATCTTGGGCCAACAAGGGTCAGTAGCACATGGAAGTGGAGCTGGACACTGGAAAAAAAAGTAAGATCATGCATTTATTCTGGCTCTATCTTGACTCAACTTCCTGAACAGCTCCCTTCTTGAGTCCCTGCAATTATGTCACCATTCTTCTCTATCTCATTCCTGTCAAGACTTGTTCTTAGAAGTGGGGACTATACACATTGTCCCCAATAATCACACAGAATACATTCTAAGACTCCACTAGTGGATGCCTGAAACTATAGTACATCTTGCACATAACCTGCTTTTTCCTATGCATGTAGACCTACAAAAAAAGCTTCATGCATAAATTAGACATGGTATGAAGATAATGAAAACTGGATTGTTAAAATAGAATAACTGTAAGAACACTACAGTGGGAATCACCTGTCTCAAAATACCTTATTAAGCTATACAGTAAGCCTGCCTTATTTGAGGATTTATTATAGGACCAAGTGTAGCCAGAAATAAATAGATCAAAAACAACTTCAAAACCAAACATTTAAATCCCCACATGCACATTACACAGCTCTCTGTCAGTGCCGTGTTGGTCTGGAGCTCTCAGTCAGTGTCCTGTTATTATCAGCATTTCAGTTGTTGTGCAATCTGTTGAGATCTTTTTCTTGCCCTGGGTTTGGTGAAAACATGCCTCTCTGAAAGCAAATGGTGCTCAAAAAGCAAGGTCAGAGGGCGTGGCTAAAGGGAAACTTGAGAGGTACTACTGAAAGGCAGCCCATCTGTAGCAGAAATTGAACAGTATAATGGGAAAAATGAATCAACTATCCACAAAACAATACTGAACGCTAGGCATCCCAAGCATGCACACTTTTTCCTTAATGGTGGATTTCCTTGGAACCACACACCTGTGATACCAAAGGCCTCTTGTACAAGTCTTTGACCACAGTTGATTGCAGGTAGCTGGAAATGTGTGGGGAGGGGGGTGGAGGTGGGGGTGGGGTGGGAAACCACTGTCATCTCAAGAAGTGATAATACCAAGACTCACAGTTGAGACCCTTGAATGCATTGTGTCTTCCTAACTCCCCCCTTGCCAGTAGATTTAACTTACTGTTTCATTTAGACTAACAATAGGTTAAAACGAAACATCCTGACTCCATACCTAGATATTTATATGCTAAGTGCCAAGGGAAATCTTCAGAGTTAAACGTTTATATAAAGTGACTTATCCAAAATTAAATGTTCAATGGGTTTTCAAAAGCTCTTAAATGGCTTTTGCTATTGTACTTCTGACCCCGGTATTTTTACCTCAGAGCAGCAAAATTATTTCCACACCTTTATGGACCACAGCTAACTGAACTATGAACTAAAACACACACACACACACACACACACAAAAATCACTGGGTTCCTGCTTAAATGTCACATGCCATCAGTGCCCTAAGTGAGACTTCTTGTTTTTAAAATTTAAGAATGGATCTTACTAGCCGGGCGCTGGTGGCTCACGCCTGTAATCCTAGCTACTCAGGAGGCTGAGATCTGAGGATCGCGGTTCAAAGCCAGCCCGGGCAGAAGAGACCGTGAGACTCCAATAAACCACCAGAAAACCGGAAGTGGCGCTTTAGCTCAAGTGGTAGAGCGCTCGCATTGAACTGAAGAGCTGAGGGACAGCGCCCAGGCCCAGAGTTCAAGCCCCACGACTGACAAAAAA
>NW_012278475.1:0-2749 GCF_000151885.1 Dipodomys ordii
AGAGGGGTTACAATTACATGGGCAAGATAATGAGTACATTTCTTATCAAGCATTGCAGCCTCCTCCTTTGTTTACCCTTCACATCCCTTCCCAGCCTCCTCCGGCCCCCCCTAGAATATTCTTAAGTCTGTTTACCTTCCTCGGCTCCCAACGCTGGAGGCACTAGGTGAACGTATTGGGGGGTGGACGCTAGTCATAGTAACAGGTCCTGAGGAGAGGAAATCATACATACTGATAAATGAATTAATTCACTAATGAATTATTATGGATTCAAAACCTTTCCTACTCACTTATTAGCACTATGCTGAAATTGAAAACACAAATTAAAATTTCATAAAATGGTGTTAGAGTCCAAAGACAGTCTGTTATGGCTTGTTAGACTAGTAAGTTTCCAATCTTAGCCCTACCGACTTTTGGGTGGGAGAGCCCTTTGGTGGGGGAATGTCATTCAGTAGCAGCACTGACCAGTATGAGTTGATGGTAGCATGTCTCTACACTGCTCAGCTTATAAGTGTGACAGTCAAAAATATCTTCAAGCTGGGCACTGGTGGCTCATGCCCATAATCCTAGCTACTCAGGAGAATGAGATCTGAAGATCGCTGTTAAGAGCCAGTCCAGGAAGGAAGTCCTTGAGACCTTTATTTCCAATTAACAAGCAAAAAAGCTGGAAGTAGAGCTGTGGCTCAAGTGGCAGAGCACAGGCCCTGAGCAAAAAAACTTCAGGGTCAGTGCCCTGCCCGAGTTCAAGCCCCGGGACTGGTAAAACAAAACAAAACTCCAAATCTTTCCTGCATTAGGTATGATCTCAGGGAGGATCTTATGTGCCAGTGAGAGCTATGGTAGGGGCTGATAATAAAAGAAGTTCAAGAAGGAAAGCAAGTATATATATATATATATATATATATATATATATATATATATATATATGAATCAAACCAAGACTTGTGGAAGATAATGCAAGTCAGACAGAGGCAAAAAACAAGAGGTTCTGGACTACTGCCATGAATATGATGGCTAAAAAATCTATGGTGGCACTGGAGATTATAAGGCACTTTGTCCAATGCCTAACTCATGATAGGTTTACAAATGCTATAATGGCTTCCAGAAGTGTTCTGCCAAGTTATGCCCTCTTTCACACTCTCATCAATGAGTGCTATTACTATATTTCAATCTTGGCTAGTTCAAAGTTAGAAACCAAATCTATTTTGGTTTTTCTTATGACTAGTGTATGAGTAAACATCTTTGTTTACTGCTTTACTGGCTATATATATTTCTTTTTAAAGGAAGCATTTATTTGTTATGTCCTTTGACAATTCAAATATATGTATATGAACTTTTTATATAAACCTGTCATGTGATAAATAGCTCATCTACTATATTCTGTGATAACTGTGTTTAAAATATGCATCTCTACTTAAATTCTATAACTGCTTTATGTTTATGTGACTGATGGAAGACTTAAGAAATTCTCCTTTCCTTATTTTCATTTTCCTCTATTTTACCAAGATCTCCAGGAGTAGTGCTAGAATGTTTTTATCTCAGAAGAAATGTGGAGGTATGTTAACAATTATTAAAACACAATTAAATACCAAACAAACAACCAATGACTGATCTATGTATTTTCACATTCAGTGGTATCATGATCAGCTTCATTTATTAATAAGCATATAATACTAGTGCTATAGGGCCTACAAATTCTGTTGAAACTGAGAAGACAAGAAATACAACCTCTGTTTCCTTTTTCATAGGAATACTAATTTTATTTTTTTAAGAATACTAGTTTTAAATAACATAAAAGAGGGGCTGGGAATGTGGCTTAGTGGTAGAGTACTTGCTTTATATGCATGAAGCCCTGGGTTCAATTCTTCAGTACCACATAAACAGAAAAAGATGAAGTGGAGCTGTGGCTCAAGTGGTAGAGTGCTAGCCTTGAGTAAAAGAAGCTCAGGGACAGTGCCCACGCCCTGAGTTCAAGCCCAAGATGGGCAAAAACAAACAAAAAAAACTACCCTCAAGATATATCTTATTTGTTTAAAAACAATGAGACAGAGAGATTTTTTTAGTCATTACAAATTGAGTTAAAAAAAAACCAAATCAGGAGCAGCTGACTTTACCTGCCAGTCCTGGCGATGGCACTGAGGAATTGGGTGACTGGACTGCTCTGTTTGAGGGTGGTCTTGGCTGTCCATGCTCTGTAGTGGAATCCTTCCTCACCACACTGTCCAGCATAATAGTACTGGAACAATCAATCTCCAAAAACAAAAAACTATGTCAGCAGGGAAAATTACTTTTAAATATTAAAAAGCCACTTTAAACTCCTAAGAAAGCTTCACAAAGTTACTATCAAGTAATAAGATAAATTGAGAAGTTCTGATAGATTAATTTCCTCTGCAAACAATCTAGAAAAAAGTTTACAAACTTTGTAATATTCTAACTTAGTAAATATGCTGAGGATATCCTATTCAGAAGTCAGTATTGTACAATATTTACATTTAAAAATAGAAAGTAGTTGTATTAAAAAAAATGTACTGGATGCCTGTGGCTTACACCTATAATCCTAGCTACTCAGGAGGCTGAGATCTGAGGATCATGGTTCAAAGTCAGACTTGGTACGAAAGTCATGAAACTCTTATCCACAATTAAGAACCAAAAAGCTGGAAGTGGAGCTGTAGCTTAAGTGGTAGTGTGCTAGCCATGTGCACAAATTCTCAGGTACAGTGCCCATGCCCCACCAACACACACACACACA
>NW_012278476.1:0-1835 GCF_000151885.1 Dipodomys ordii
TAGTCACCTCACCCATATTTGTATGTAACAGCTCCTGTGGCTTTTGTGCTCTCTACCATTGAGTCCCTTCTTCCTTTTGGAACATCTTCTGGTGCAGTGTCTTCATCTTCTACGGGAAAGTGTCCTTTTTGCTGACATCCTGCCTTCCCAGATATGTGACCCAGTGGTTAGTCAAATAGCATCTTACTGTGTGAGATTATTATACCTAAAAGCCTCGTTTCTGTACTAGATCATCATATACAATCTTTGAGATGCCAAAAGTATTACTTTCTATGTTTAATCCAAGTGGAAAATGATGCTCAGAGAAATAACCTTGATTGACAGGCCCAGGCACTGGACACAGATTTCCCTGTTCTTTCCCCTCATCTCTAAGCCTGCTCCAGCTCCTGAGTCTCTGCTATTCTTTAGCTATCGTGTCTAATCCTAAATGATCCTTTGCATTATTATTTTCTCTATTGAATTATAAGTTCATGAAGACAAGCACAATTCCAGTTTGGTTTGTTAATTTCGTGTCTGATTTCGAAAAAATATTTGTTGATTTTTTTTATGACTTTTTTTTTGGGGGGGGGTGCAGTCCTGGGGCTTGAACTCAGGGCCCAGACACTGTCCCTGAGCTTCTTTTGCTCAAGGCTAGCACTCTACCACTTGAGCCACAGCACCACTTCCAGCTTTTTCTGTTTAGTTTTTTGGAGAGATGAGTCTCAGACTTTTCTGCCTGGTTTTGAACCATGATCCTCAGATCTCAGCCTCCTGAGAAGCTGGGATTACAGGCATGAGCCACCAGTATTTAGGTGTTATTTTTAAAGTGACCTCCCTCTTTCAAGCTTCACCTTTCCCCTCATTCATACATTTTTTTTTTTCTCCTGTCTTTTAGACCTAGTTGTAGAAGAAACACCTTTCAGGGCTGGGAAGGTGGCTCAGTGGTAGAGTGCTTGCCTTGCATTCATGAGGCCCTGGGTTTGATTCCTCAGCGCCACATAAGTAGAAAAAGCTGGAAATAAAGCTGTAGCTCAAGTGGTAGAGCACTAGCCTTGAGCTAAAGAGCTGAGGGACAGTGTACAGGCCCAGAATTCAGGCTCCATGACCAAAAACAAAGCACCTTTCATAGTTCACCTTATTAATATCATTTTTGAAGATCAAATATTTGATACCAAGATTGTGAAGCTGGAAATCAGGAAGACAGATGAGAGAAAGAACAAGGACAGAAAGATAAGGACAGTTTGTATGCAGGTGTCCTGAGCATTTGAGCAATTTAGGAAACTGCTGTATGTCCAGCCTGTAAAGTTATTAGTTCCCTCAGTAGCCTTGGGGAACTGTAGAAGCTGAGGTGGGGTGGGGGTGGGGGATTGGAAACGTGGCTCATTTGGTAGTGCACTAGCCAATGAGCAAAAGTGTCAGATACTGAGTTTTAGTTTTGGACCAAAAAAATAAGAAGGGGACTAAGTAGGCCTGGATCTTCCCTTGTTCTCTCTGGCAGAGAGAAGCAGAACGAGTCCTGCATCTTACCTCTAAACTATTGATGTTATGATGTGTGTAGACCCTGCCCCTCACACATGAAACCCTGCTCTTATAAAACATAGCTTTCTTTGTTTGTTTTTTTTTGTCTTCTTTAAAAACAAAAACAAAAAACAAACTAAAGAAGATGGTATAAAATTTAAGGGCCCCAAAGTGAGTGAAAAGTAACTGTCTCCTGGGCCTGGAAGAGCAGCCCCATCTGTCAGGTGCCTTTCCCCCCAGAGCAGGCCCAGGTGCTCTGAGGGAGGGGGTGGGGCGAGTGAGGAAGGTTAGGAACTTCTGAGTGTTCTTACTGTGTCTGTGGCTCACGGGTGCCAGGA
>NW_012278477.1:0-3774 GCF_000151885.1 Dipodomys ordii
AAAAAAAAAAAGAATAAAGAAATAGTGAAGAAATGGAGGGTGGAGCTATGACTCAATGGTAAATCACTTAACTAAGATGTGCTTCCAGAAAGGCCTGTGTTAATCATGAGTACCACTTTTCTCTGCCTCCTAAGTACAGTAAGTAAGCTGGAGCTGGTGGCTTACGGCTGTAATCCTAGCTACTTAGGAGACTGGTAACCGAAGGTCTCAGACCAAAGCCAGCCCAGACAAGAAGTCCATAAGACTCTTACCTCCAATTAACCACCAAAAGAGGTAGAACTGTACCTCAAGTTGGTAGAGTACTAGCCTTGAGCAAAAAAACAAAAGTCTTAAGGACAGTACCCAGACCTTATTCAAGCCCTAAATAGACATTAGGAACTAATACAGTTTTGCTATTTTATTGTTTCCATTGCTGGTGATTGAACTCAGGTTACTGGGCATGCTGGGCGTGTATTCCACCACTGAGTTACAACCCAGCATTATCAATGCAGTTTTTATTTTTACTTTTTTTTGGTGGGGGGTCCAGTTGTGGAGCCTGAACTCTGGGCCTGGGCGCTGTCCTTCAGCTCAAGGCTAGTGCTCTACCACTTGAGCCACAGCACCACTTCTGACTTTTTTTGTTTTGCTTATGTGGTGCTGAGGAATCGAACCCAGGGCCTCATGCATGCAAGGCAAGCACTCTACCACTGAGCCACCTTCCCAGCCCCTTATTTTTACTTCTTAAATTGAGTCAATGACTTTAAAACTAGACATATGTAAGTGGGTGCCAAATAAGAGCTTCAGGAAAAGTATTTGTAGAGTTTAAATTTTGCTGACTTAATATTTGGAAAATTACTGATTAATTTAGAAACAATTCTTTAAAATAATTCTCTTTCTCCCTCCTTCCCCCTTTTAAAGAGCTTCTTTTATTCTCGTAAGAATTTCATGAAGCCGTCTCACCAAGGATACCCACACCGGAATTTCCAGGAAGAAATAGAGTTTCTTAATGCAATTTTCCCAAGTAAGTTTAGAAAGAATTTAAACATAACTTTCTCCCTCTTTATTTTTTTTGTCTATCGTGGGGCTTGAACTCTGGTCCTGGGCGCTGTCCCTCAGCTCTCCAGCTCAAGGCGAGTGCTCTACCACTTGAGCTACAGCGCCACTTCCGGTTTTCTAGTGGTTTATTGGAGATAGGAGTCTCACGGTCTTTCCTGCCCGGGCTGGCTTTGAACCGTGATCCTCAGATCTCAGCCTCCTGAATAGCTAGGATTACAGGCGTGAGCCACCAGCGCCCGGCTCTTTCTCCCTCTTTAAAGGTCCAGCTTCACAAGATTTTAAGATAATGAGATCATCTGTATGTAAATGTAGCATAATATGCACTCTTCTGTACTTTATTTATCAGATTATATTTGCCAGGAGTTTACCATATAATAATTGATATTTATAATATTTCATAGAATTCAAAATATGCAAGAGTTAATGAAAATATTAGATGACTTAAAATGAGCGAATAGTTTGTTACAAATCATGTTGTGTCTGCACATGGCCCTTGTAAAAATAATGGTGCATCTCATATTAGTACTGTAGAAAATAGACTGAAGGAGAATATCATGAAGGCTGAGGCAACATTTCTTGAGCCTGAGAGTTCAAGGCTGGCATATGCAACATAGTAAGACCTTTGTTCCTAAAAACAGGAAAAGACAAAGTCAGAATTGAATGCCTGCCATTTTTTTGCTGTTTTGTTTTTAAAAGTGCCAAGGCATTTATATCTAAGTCAGTGGTTCTTAACAGTATAAAGTCAGTATAAAGAAGGATACATTTCTTCCCAGAAGTATGCCCAGTGGTTAATCTCTGCTATTAAATGCTGGTCCCGGCATTTTTATTATTATTTTGACAGTCCTGGGGCTTAATGAACTCAGGGCCTGGGCAATGTCCATGAGCTGCTTTTGCCCAAGGCTAGCACTCTACCACTTGAGCCACAATACCACTTCCGGCTTTTTCTGTTTGGTGCTATATTAAATCCAGGGCTTCATGTGTGCTAGGCAAGCACTCTACCACTAAGCCACATTCCTAGCCCCTAATCTATTCTTCCAACAGTATGGGAAGGAAGTTGACATACAATGACTTATTTAAGTGAATAGCCTAAAGTTGAACTTCCAATTCCTGTGGGAGATGGAAGAGTGTAGACCGTCATTTATCAACTGTTTAGGCCAGCCTATTAGTGGAAATAAAATCTGTCTCAGTGACAGCCTTCAGAGGAAAAAACTTTTTAGTCTAAGGTGGTGATCATACCCATCTTGGAATTCAGTTTTCCTTCACTGATATCATAGGTAGCAAGCATATAGTATAATACACTCAAGCTTATTGGGTAGGTGATAACAAGCCATCTCATTATGAGTTTTTTGTATTTATTTTACATTATGTTCACTCAACAGATGGAGCAGCATATTGTATGGGACGGATGAATTCTGACTGTTGGTATGTTTGCTAAAATTTGGTGCATATTTTTGTTGTCCATTTAAGATCTATTTTAAGTTGTCAATTATTACTTATATAAACCTCTTAACTTTTATATAGGTACTTGTATACTTTGGATTTCCCAGAGAGTCGGGTAATCAGTCAGCCAGATCAAACCCTGGAAATTTTGATGAGTGAGCTTGACCCAGCAGTTATGGACCAGTTCTACATGAAAGATGGTGTTACTGCAAAGGATGTCACTCGTGTAAGCCCGTTCAAGAAAATATTCTATTGTTTTAGAAAAATTGGAGATTAAGCCTATGAGATTTTTTTGCCTGGCTGGCTTCAAACCCAAATCTTAAGATTTTCAGCTTCCTGAATAGCTAGAATTATATAGTACCCAGCTTATAACTATTTTTGTTTCAGTTATAGTTTTTTTTTTTTAAGTTTATGTTTAATTCCATGTTTATTCTCTTTTCCCAGGAGAGTGGAATTCGTGACCTGATACCAGGTTCTGTCATTGATGCCACACTGTTCAATCCTTGTGGGTATTCAATGAATGGAATGAAATCAGATGTAAGTAAAGTAATTATAGCTCGTTTCAGTCTTGGGTGGGTGGGTGGGTGGGGGGGGGGGGGGGGGGGGGGGGGGGGGGGGTGTGTGTGTGTGTGTGTGTGTGTGTGTGTATGATTTTCAGTCTTGGGGTGGGTGTGTGTTTAATTTCCATTGCTAACATAACATTGTTTCTTTAAGGGAACTTACTGGACTATTCACATCACTCCAGAACCAGAATTTTCTTATGTTAGCTTTGAAACAAACTTAAGTCAGACCTCCTATGACGACCTGATCAGGAAAGTTGTGGAAGTCTTCAAGCCAGGAAAATTTGTGACCACCTTGTTTGTTAATCAGGTAATTTAATCCCTCAAAAACTCGTATGTAATTAGACAGGCAGGTGTTCTGCATTTAAGCTATATATATATATATTTTTTTTTTTTTTTGTCGATCGTGGGGCTTGAACTCTGGGCCTGGGCGCTGTCCCTCAGCTCTTCAGCTCAAGGCAAGCGCTCTACCACTTGAGCTACAGCGCCACTTCCACTTTTCTGGTAGTTTATTGGAGATAGGAGTCTCAGGGTCTCTCCTGCCTGGACTGGATTTGAACCGTGATCCTCAGATCTTAGCCTCCTGAGTAGCTAGGATTACAGGTGTGAGCCACCAGCGCCCGGCTAAGCTATATTCTTTTTTTTTTTTTCTTTTTGCTTATGTGGTGCTGAGGAATCGAACCCAGGGCCTCAGGCATGCAAGGCAAGCGCTCTACCACTGAGCCACCTTCCCAGCCCC
>NW_012278478.1:0-1516 GCF_000151885.1 Dipodomys ordii
TGTGTGTGTGTGTGTGTGTCTATGTGTGTGTCTGTGTGTATCTGTGTGTGTGTCTGTGAGAGAAAGATAGAGATATGGAGGCTTGCTTCTTTCTTCTCTATCTCCCACCCGCCCCGAGGCTTGGTGCTGAAGAACCCTCCCATGAGAGCCGCCTCGTGTCCTCACTGCACTCTTCCTTGGGTCTGAAGCTCTCTGACCCAGTGAGCTTTCTCCTTAGTTCCCTGGCTTTGCTCAGGTACTCAATCTGAACTCTTCACAAGCCCTTCTGGCTTCCTCTTCTGGGGAAGGCTTCTGCCTATGTCTCCCCATCAGACTGTAGCTTCTTTAGAGCAGAAGTAGCATTTCCTATGTCACTCCATTGTCCTTGGAGCTCTTAGGGAGCCCGGCTGCATCTCCCCTAAAGAACAGGGACTCCTGATGCAGGGAATGTGTCTCTGCCACCAGACAGGAGCTGTGCCTGCCCTTCGGGTTCTGTGTTTGGGACAGACCTGGAAGAATATGAGGGACAGAGGAGCTCTTATGGGAGGTGCCCTGGAGCCTCTGCCCTGTGGGAAAGTCTGGCCTTGGGGAGAGAGTAAGGGCATCCTGGACAGATTCCTGCCTAGGGCAGGGCAGCTCCCCAAGAGAGCCTAGCACCTCCTGCAACAAGCCAGGAGGCAGCCTCCAGGGACTGTCTTTGTCCATCCCCAGAAAGGAGCATGCTGGCTCTGTTAAGATCCTTCTGCCTCTCCATGCCAAGGGGTACAGGGCAAACGGAGATGCCATGGAATCCTGGCCCTGCCACTTGCTAGCCATGCTACTTCTTCCTTGTTTAATATTCTAGCACCTTTATTTCATTAATGAGACAACCTGTTTCTCTGGGCACATACATGTGCTGTATATGTTGGTGGTGGGGAAGAATGCAGATTCTTTCCTTTCTTTGGGAGAGTCTGGGAGTGATATAGCCCGCCCACCTCTGGTAAATTCTAGCTTCCGTGGGTGGAACAGGTCATCGAGATGACATTTAGTTCATCCTCAGCCTTTAATCCATCCCAGGCACACACTTAAATAAGCTCCCAAAATGGAACCTCAGTAATGCATTCCTGAGCTTCGGTCATGAGAAAATCCCTTCTAACATCACGTCCCCTGCCCTCCCCACCCCCAATCACACATCCCAAGCATGACTCTTCTTTGACTCTTCTGTCTCTGGAATGGGGAATGTGGCATAACTGGTTGGGTCTAGAGACTGGATGTTTGGATTCCAGTTCTAGCTCTGTGATTAACCTCAACATGACCTTGGAAATGTGGGAAATCAACGTTTATTGAAACTTGCTATGTGTTGGCTCTGGAGTTAAGTATTCTACATATATTTCTTCTCTTGCTCCTCCCAAACCATCTGTGGAATACAGCAAAGCTCCTATCCTACAAAAGCTGAGGTTCAAAGAGGTTAAGATAACTGCACCAAATCATACAGCTACTTAGTACCAAGTGCTCAGCTCCCTGATTGCACAGTCTGGCCTCTTAGAGACTACTCTTT
>NW_012278479.1:0-1212 GCF_000151885.1 Dipodomys ordii
TTCTTATTATCACATCCTATTTTTATACATTGGTACTGAATCTTAAATTGGAGGTCTTATGCTTTAACTAGGTACATACTTTAACTAGGTACATATCCCATGGTTTCCCTTATTTGCAATAACTAGTATATGTCTGAGACAAGCAGAAAAGGTCAGATAAGTTGATGTTAGGTGAAATGAACCCCAAGGTAAGTATTCAAATGTTTTTTTTTCTTTCATGCGATTGATTCTAACATATTTATAAGATGATTTCTTTGCTGCTTTGTATGTCCCTGCCCCACAGTATAACCCCTGCTTTCACTGTATTTGATGTTGGTATAGCTTGTGGAGGGGAAGAGAAAAAACAAATCGTTTAAATAGGGATACAGGTGGACCCATTGCAACAATGAGATGTACATGTCATTATGTTGAAAAACGAACTTTACAATTTTTGCCGGGGGCTAGGGGGCGGGGAGGGCGGAATGAAGAAGGAGGCAACAATGCTTGATAAGAAATGTACTCATTATCTTGCCCATGTAATTGTAACCCCTCTATAAGGTATTTTCACAATAAAAAAAAGACTCAGAAACACAACAAATCAAAGAAATTGTTGGACAATTGGGTTTGTAGAGCTTCTGCATGGCAAAGGACATAGCTAGCAAGAGCACTAGAAAGCCCACAGACTGGGAGAATATATTCACTAGCCATACAACAAACAAAATATATCAAAAATATATTTAGAATTCAAAAACTTAAATTCTTCCAACCAAATCCTAAAGAAACAACTGCCCTATTAATAAATGGGTTAACGACTTAAAGTGAGACTTCTCTGAAGAGGAAATAAGAATGGCCAATAGACACATGAGGAAATACTCAACATCTCTGGCCATATAAGAAATGCAAACCAAAATAACATTGAGATTCCACTTCATCCCAGTTAGAATGGCTATAATCAATAAATATAATAACAACAGATGCTGGAGGGGATGTGGGTAAAAGGGAACACTACTGCACTGTTGGTAGGAATATAAATTCGTTCAACCACTCTGGAAAGCATTATGGAGGTTCTTCAAAAGATTACATATAGAGCTTCCTTATGACCCAGCAATACTACATCTGTTGTAGTTTTGAAATTATCAGTAGGCCATAAATAACATATACACCATTTTAACACAGCATCTTGATATAATACCATGATGCTCCTTCCTTCACTTCCTCCCTCCCTCCCTCCCT
>NW_012278480.1:0-4647 GCF_000151885.1 Dipodomys ordii
GCGCTTGCCTTGAGCTGAAGAGCTGAGGGACAGCGCCCAGGCCCAGAGTTCAAGCCCACGACTGACCAAAAAAAAAAAAAAAAAGACACATGCTGTCCTGGTGGCAAATAACATGTGCAGCCTAGGCCCGCAGGTTTGGAGGGAGTAGAGCCTACCTCGTCTCCTGAACCCACTGGAGGAAGGTACTGGCATTCTGTTCAAACTCCTGGCACATCTCAAAATTCTTCACCTGTCTCTCCTCTTCCTTTTGCAGCTCCTGCTCCCGTTCCTAAAAGCCCAAACCACAGACAGTAGAGTTCACATCACAGGCCTTTCCTTGCGATAAAGGAACCAGTTTGTAGACTCAGCTGCACATCCTTCTCTCAAAATAGTTCCCATCTCCCACAAGCGAGTGTCCATGTGCTTATGCAAAAACCATGAACTTTTCATCATTACAACTTCAATCCTCTACTGGGGCTTCCATTCACTTCCATGAATCATTTCTCAAACCCCAAAGCATGAGATTATCCAAACGATGGCACATCAGGTATGCCAATGGTACTGTAGATATGCAGGTTTTCTAATTTTTCTCAATCTTGGTTCATGGCTTGATACTGACAGTCTTCCTTTATTTCTCAAAAGTCCCTTGATTCTGATAATATACTATGTGGTCATGTTCACTACAGACAGAAAATATTTTAGTGCTTCCCTCCGCACCTTACCTCAATGATATCAGGCAGATGCTTCCAGATCCTTTCTAGCACCTCCACTGTTAACCAGGTATAAGGGCTAGAGGGCACATCTAAGGCCTTAATCTTCTGGTCTAGCTCTAGCAAATAGTTGAAGTCTTCTTGAGCTCCAGCCAAGGAGGCCAAGAAAGCCTCATGGTCCTTCTGCAACTGGCGAATCTCATTGAGGGAGACACAATGCACAGGCTCCGATAGGTCCTCTTCTGCATTCTCACACCAATTGTTGAAAGCTGATGCCTTGTGTGCAAATTCCATGAACAGCTCCTCAGCCTGCAGGGAAAGCAAAAGATACCCCCATCTTTCCTGATAAAACACCTCAGCTAAAGAGAAGGTTGAGGATCAAAATAAATGACAGACGGTCCCAATGCAAACTAAAACCAACAGGCACAAGGTGGTCATATATATATATATATATATATATATATATATATATATATACATATATATGTATATATATATGTAAATCACCAGTCTAATTGCTTTAGATTTTCATTTGAGATTTATTTCTATAGGCTCTTCAGGAGAGTAGAAATTAACTAGCAATCCAGAGTCTCTGACTTGCATGCTTGTTTCTCTGTATCTCTAACTCTGTGCCTTAACTTCTTGCCAAGTGCAGTGTTCCTTTTGGTCTAGGGGTATTCAGTAATTTTACTAACCCCTGAGATTTGTTTTTTTAAATTTTTATTATCAACATTGCAGATATTGTAACAGAAAGTGCTGGAAAGAACATTTGAATCGTTCCTTCTATACAGGACTTACTAGTCTACACTCATGTCTAGATCCATCTTCTCCTTTAAATAGTAATAGCTCAGAAAGGTAAGAAATGGTGCAGGCAACATTGTCTTATTTCATAAGAGGATGCCACCAGTTCAGAGATATTACATGACTCCTGGAGGCGATCTCATGTAAGAGTGGTTAGTACAGTTGAGAACACATGTTATAGTTACTTTTCCTGTGCTCCATTTGCTCCTTGAACAAAGCACAAGGCCAGCTTTGATCTTTGCCTGTCAGTTCTGTTTCATTTTGCTGTGAAGTAAAGCCTTCTACCCTCTTGTCCCACTTGCCCTTTCCATTATATGTACCTTACTTCCACCTCAAATCAGTTGCGCAACTGCTCATTTTAAAAAAGCTTCCATCGTAATGGATGAGTCATACTCTGTTATGAATATATGCCACATTTTCTTTATCTATTTATCCACAGATGGGTGTCTAGGCTGTCTCCATGACTTGGCTATTGTGAATAGTGCTTCAATAAACATTAGTATGAAGATATCTCCATTATAATGAAAACCATTTTTGTACAATTAGTAGATACTAAAATTGCTTAATAACTTCCTACCAATCTAAAAAATGAACTCTTTGTTGCTCTGTAAGATTATTTTCTTGACTGTGTGTGGTACTTCATATCCATAATCCCAGATACTTGAGACACAGATCATAGCTTGAGCCTAGCCTAAGCAAAGATCCTATTGCAACAAATAAGCTGGGCATAGTGGTACATACTTGCTATGTGAGAAGCACAGAAAGTATGATTGTGGTCTGTGATGGGCCCTAGGTAACAATATAAATTCTATTAAAAAATAAAGCAAAAAAGAAAAAAGAAGAAAACAACCCTCAAACAACAAAAACAAACACAAAACATGAGTTCTTGGCTCAAGTGATACAAAATCTGTCTAGCAAGCACAAGACCCCAAGTTTAAAACCTAGTACTGCCAAAAACTAAATGTCTTCTTGATCACTTTTAATGGCTTAAAACATCTATAGATTCTGTAAGCCGATTTCTACTATTTCTGAATTCTGCAACCACTATCCAGATGATAGAGATGGATCATGCTTCATCACTTTTCCTTGTCTTACCTTCTGTAGAGGCAGCTGCTTCTCTAACAGTTTCTGTCTGTGGTCTGCAGAGGCTTCAAGCAGCTGCTCCCAGCGCCGCAGCAGGGCAGCGTGGCGCTCCTCAATGGCTTGGCTCTGGTGATGCTGAGCAGCCACAAGTTGGTCCTTCAGCTCAGTGATCTCTGCAAGTCGCTCTTGCTGGAAACTCTGAAGACTGGCATCCAGTGTGTCCTGAGAAGACCCATAGACAGGTTATTAATGGGAGAATTGAAATAGGCCAAGGGCCAGGCACACCCGATGATGGCCAGCTTTTAATTATGGACAAGATAAAAAGTGAAGTGAGCCAGTCCTAAAGAAATTTAGGCCCCATGGCTACCCTTATTTGCAATAATTAGCATTATGTATAGGACAATCTTATCAGATGAGCTGAAAAGCTCAAACATTATGTACATATGAACATATAAGTTGATGCTAAGTGAAATCAACCCCAAGATATGGACACAAGAGGTCTGTCTTTGTTGTTGCTGTTTTAAATGTACTAGGTGATTTTTTTTGTTTCCTCTGTATGTTCTTTCCCCTGTGGTATATCCCCTATTGTCACTGTACTTGATTTTGGTACCTTGCATCTTGTATATACATTTATCTAATGGGGAGGGAAAGGGGAATAACAAAATGGTGAAACAAGGACACAGGATGACCCATCGCAACAATGAGACCCACAGGACAGTATATTGGAAACGAACTTTACAACTTTGGGTGGGGGCAAGTGGGGGCTGGAGAGGAGTGTGGGAAGTGGGGGAAAGAAGGGATAGTGGGGCATCAACAAGGGAAGGGGTAACAATGATCGACAAGCAATGAATGGACTTGTTGCTTTACTCACGTAACTATAACCCCTCTATACAACATCTTTACAATAAAATTAAAAGAAAAATAGAAGAACAAAAAAAGAGTTGGAACAAAGAAAATATGTAAGTAGGGTTGGAATGATTGCTATGTTCCAATTATATATAACATAATATAGTATATTATAATATACAATATGTTATATATTATATATAGAGATATACATGTATATAAATAAATACAAACATACATAGATATATACATACATTATATATGTTTATATATATTTTTTATATATATTTGGTCGAGTGGCTTAAATGCAGGGTCTGGATGCTGTCCCTGAGCTCTTTTTCCTCAAGGCCAGTGCGCTACCACTTTGAGGCACAGTTCTACTTCCAGTTTTCTGGTGCTTAACTGGAGATAAGGGTCTAAGAGTATCACAGACTTTTCTTTGAACCATGATCCTGAAATGTGAGCATCCTGAATAGCTATGATTACAAGTGTGAGCCATCAGTGCCTGGCAAAGTGAATGCATATTTTAGAATTAGATTTTAAATTATGTCAAAAGTTAGTATTAGCACGATATTGGAATGTGATACAGTATTTGAACCTGGCAGTTTCTCGATCCAAGCAAAATACTCAGGAAGACTGAGCTTCTGTGTGATGCAGGCTGAGGCTGTCACCCTGCGTCCATCAATCTGCTCTGACCTGCTTTGCCACGAGAGTGAGGAAAGCAGTGAGATCCGCGCCACTGTCCTTGGCCTTCATGCTTGTTTCCTTCTCACCTAAAGAGGCAAGAACAACAGTAAGAAGAGAAAGATGGTGGCTTCTCTTTCTTTTTGTTTTTAATTGTGAAAATACCATACAGAGGGGTTACAATTACATGGGCAAGGTAATGAGTACCTTTCTTATTAAGCATTGATGTCTCCTCCTTTGTTTCCCCTTTCCATCCCTTCCCATTCCTCCCCCCACCCCTTACCCCCCTCTCCCCCTGGCCAAAGTTGTAAAGTTCTTTTTTCGACATAACGTCTTGTACATCTCACTGTTGCAATGGGTCCACCTGTATCCCTATTTAAATGATTTGTTTCTTCCTTTCCCCTACACAAATTATACCAACATCAAATACAATGGAATTCTATGCCTCCATCAGAAAGAATGACATTGCCCACTTATTAGGAAATGGAAAGACTTGGAAAAAATTATATTCAGTGAAGTAAGCCAGGCCCAAAGAAACATAGGT
>NW_012278481.1:0-2153 GCF_000151885.1 Dipodomys ordii
AAAAAAGTCTTGCCTTGCTGGGCGACAGTGGCTCATACCTGTAATCCTAGCTACTCAGGAGGCTGAGATCTGAGGATCGTGGTTCAAAGCCAGCCTGGGCAAGAAAGTCCGTGAAACTCTTATCTCCAATAAACCACCAGAAAATGAGAAGTGGCGCTGTAGCTCAAGTGGAAGAGTGTTAGCCTTGAGCTGAAAAGCTGAGGGGCAGCGCTCAGGTCCAGAGTTCAAGCCCCATGACCTACAAAACAACAACAACAAAAACTTTACATGTCTCCACACTAACCTGGCATGAATTGAAGCCAAAAAGAGGATGTGGGCTGGGTGCCAGTGGCTAACGCCTGTAATCCTAACTACTCTGGAGGCTTATTATCTGAGGATTGTGATTCAAAGCCAGCCAGGGCTGGAAAGTCCATCAGATTCTTCGATAAATCACAAAAAAAAGCCCGAAGTAGTGCTGTGGCTCAAGTGGTAGAGTCTAGCCTTGAGCAAAAGCAGCCTAGGGACAGCTCCCTAACCAAAGTTCAAGGCCCAGGACCAAAAAAAAAAAAAAAGGAGGTGGGGGCAGTGTTTGAAATGTTATTGGGAGTTAAAC
This sequence comes from Dipodomys ordii, assembly GCF_000151885.1. Classification (NCBI taxonomy): domain Eukaryota; kingdom Metazoa; phylum Chordata; class Mammalia; order Rodentia; family Heteromyidae; genus Dipodomys; species Dipodomys ordii. The sequence continues at coordinate 593 of NW_012278481.1, forward strand.
TAAAATGTATGAAGTGTGTTTGTTTTTTTAAGTTTCCCTTACAGAAGTAAAGTCATCTGACTAATGCAGAATTATCTATTAGTTTTTTAGTCCAGAAAAACAGAGATGAATCCTTTTCTCCCTCCCTTAGGAGATTGGGGGTAGAGGACATAATTTACTGCAGGGCTAACAGCTTAATTTTTTCTACATCTTTATCCTTCCAGGGCTGCACTTTAGTTGTGACCTATAAGATTGATACCATTTTGAAATATAATAAATTTGAACAATCCTTTTGAAAAGCTACATCACAGAAATTTCTCCCGTTCTACAGTTATACTGTCAACCTGGACTTGTTTGTAAACAGAGATGGGTTAGTTGGGTATAGCCAAATTTGGGATTGAACTGGCCTTGGATTTCCTTGAACTCCTTTCATGAAAGTGTTATTGCAGTCAGGAGTGAATGAAGACTTGGAAAACCTGTCACCTAGGGAACTTTCATTGTACTGTCTTTTTCATTTGTTGTTAATTGCAGGATTTGGTTTGTTACAGGTTAAATATTCCTTACAATGCTATGACAAAAAGTGTCTCAAGTTTTGGAGTTTCTCAGGTTTTAGGACAAATTGCAGATTTTGTAACATTTCAAACTTTTAGATTAGGAATAGTCACCTATATTATGCTTCACCTCTTTTTTGTTTTTATTTTCTGCTTCCTTTTGCGGGTGGATGAATTACAATACATGTTTTTATACTTGTAACTGCATATTGACATCCTGCTTGTCACCAAAGAGATGTTCTTCATGTTTCTTATTGTTAAATACACCCTTGTGTACACAAATTTACACATATGTAGTTTGAGCTCTTCATTTGTGTGTTCACTTGGAAGCATTCCTATAGAGATAAGTTTTTACTGCTGGGGTGCCAGAACAGAATGATGAGACTATGGACCATGAAATTAATAATTTTCAAGGGCATTGCTAGATGCCAGCTAGTATCAGTAAGCAGCGTATGTGTTCATTGAAGCCCCAGGGATTGGTATGCCGATGCTTCTTTGTACTTAGGCTATTGTTCAAATTCCTATTTTATCAAGAGAATGCACTGAAAATTTCTGCATCCACTTCCAAACAGTCTGCACATTTCTTTCTCAAACCTGTGTCCAAAGCATGTAAAAAGATTGATTTTGTTTTGTTTTGTCAGTCATGAGGCCTGAGCTCTGAGCCTGGGTACTGTCCCTCAGCTCTTTAGCTCAAGGCTAGCACTCTGCTACTTGAGCCACAGCGCCACTTCTGGCTTTTTCTGCTTATGTGGTGCTGAAGAATGGGACCCAGGGCCTCATACATGCATGCAAGGCAAGCACTACTACTGAGCCACCTTCCCAGCCCAATATTGACTTTGGTTTTATCTTTTTCTGAGCATCCTAGAATACCTTAACCTATGTAAACACCTTCTTACTTCTTAAAACACCTTTTACTATAACTTAACACCCATCAAGGAAAATGAACTGGGTCATCACTCATTAAAAGCCTCTTTGCAACTGGGTGCTGGTGGCTCATGCCTGCAATCCTAGCTACTTAGGAGGCTTGAGAT
>NW_012278482.1:0-3841 GCF_000151885.1 Dipodomys ordii
CTCCATAAAAATATTTGCTCAGAACTGGAGGCATGGTTCAAGTGGTAGAGCTCCAGCTGTGAGCAAGCACATGAGATCCTGAGCTCAAGCCCCAGCACACACACACACACACACACACACACACACACACACACACACACACACACACACACACACACACACACACACACACACACACACACACAAACAAACACAGAGTGAGAAAGAAAAGAAAAAAGTTAGTTCTTCATCTATAGTTAGAAGCAGGCTATTCAGTCCCTCACAAACAGTTTTTGGACCAACTTCTTTCTGCAGATGATGAGGTTATGAGTCCTCTTATTGGGTCGTTGGTTAATTTGTTCATTGATCATCCTGGTCACTCATTGGTCATCTGGTCAGTCATTCACTGATCTTCCTGGTCACACATCAAGCATCCTGGTCAATCTTTAATTCTGCTCAAATCATCAACATAAGCTGAACACAATCAAACCTTAGACTCTTGAGTTTCTTTATTCCTAAACCTAAACACTATAATCCTATAAGTGCCTGTTGGAATAAAAAAAAGTCTATGCAAGTCAGATTTATAATACCGACTTGTGTTAACCATTTTTTAAAATACTTCTGCTAGTTAGGTGGGGGTGAGTTTATATCTGTGTTAACTTGTGTTTTGGCAGTTAGTTGTTTTGGGATATGAATGAAAACTCTTACATTTCCTCTCATTAACTTTTATCATCTTATCATGGCCTAGGACTGGAAAAATATTCTAGGGTTTTAATCCCATGATTTAAGATAGTTGGACTGTTTGGCTTATTGCCAACCACAAGTTTGCTGGTCTAGCCTTCTGTAGCATCAGTTGGGGCAGGGATGAAGATCTCACAGCCAGCCATACCATTCGTCCCCTGGCTTAATAGAAAAGAGCTCATCTGACCTGAGCAGGGTTCTACATTTTGAATAGTTTTCTTTATGTAGCATTCATTATTCATTGGTATCACCGGGAGTGCTAGGTAGCATTCAAAATGCAATTTGATAAACACCCGTAGAGAACAAAATATGTGTCAGCATTGTGTTAAAAGCCTTTATGTACATTTGTGTTTATTCTTTACTGTATCTCTAAGACTTAAAAAAATGTCACCTAGACTGCTGGTGTAAAAAATATCCGAACACAGTGCCTGACTCACGATTTATTAGGTTTGTATATAAAGTGGGAAAAAGATTGAATTTTAATAGTAGTGATAATGAACTGAACATTTAATACTCTATACAATTTGAGATTAAAATGAGTCTGATTAGCAACATCCAAACTGGTAAACTTGTATTTCAGATTTAATTGGAAATAAAACAGTAAAATGAAAGATTACATGAACTGGTGGAAGTAAATCTAAAAAGATACCCTTAGTAAGGGAGATAGGGATTTTTTTTCTGTTTTGTAATCATCTCTGATAAAAGTTTCTCCTAATGACATGTAATGAATTTCCCAACTGAGGCTTTTAAAAAATTGAGGACAGAAATGCATTATCTACATAAATAGGGAATTTCCTTTAACCTGATTAATTCTATTCAGTTCCTTTCTGGTGGAGTCCGAATTTGACGTCAACTCTTTTCTCTCATGAACAATGAAGTCCTCGTTTCTCCATCGACTCCAAGATGCTAATACGATAGGCTTTTTAACATGCCTTGTTGAATTCCCAGGGCACTCATTCGTCCTTCACTTTTTCTGAGTTAACATAGGGTTATATAAACATTTCCAGGATCAACTCAAGTCTGCAAGTTCACTATTGTTTCTCTTTATGAAGCATCCCACTGGAGTTAATCGACCCCTGTTTGTTTAGCTATTTCCCTATTGTTGTCCATTTGGGCTTTATCCAATTACTAATTATTATAAATGAGCTTTGAAAATGGGTCAGTGCTAGACAGCTGTGAGACTTGCTCATCGCTCTTTTGTTATCTCAGTCCCAGGATACAGGCATTTTCTGTCTTCCTGACTTTCTTCTTCCTAATAGCCTTCTTATAAAAGCACTGGGTGAGCTGAAAGCATATTCCTTATGAAATCATCCAAGGCTGTATTCTTTATTTCTTTTTCATCTTCAAGGGTAATGGATTCATCAAGAAATTCTGGGTCTGCATTAGCAATTTCTTTCTTTCTTTCTTTCTCTCTTTCTTTCTTTCTTTCCTTCTCTCTCTCTTTCTTTCTCTCTCTCTCTCTTTCCTTCCTTCCTCCTTCCTTCCTTCCTTTCTTTCTTCCTTCCTTCCTTCCTTCCTTCCTTTCTCTCTCTCTTTCTCCTTCCTTCCTTCCTTCCTTTTTTTTTTGTTGGTCGTGGGGCCTGAACTCTGGGCCTGGGTGCTGTCCCTCAGCTCTTCAGCTCAAGGCTAGCACTCTACCACTTGAGCCATAGCACCAGTGCTGGCTTTTTTCTCCTTATGTGGTGCTGAGGAATCGAACCCAGAGCCTCATGCATGCAAGGCAAGCACTTTACCACTGAGCCACCTTCCCAGCTCTCTTTCTCTCTCTCTCTCTCTCTCTCTTTTACGAGTGGAGTTTCTAATCAAGTACTGCATTGCTTTCTTTCTATTTTGACTTTGGTTCACTTTCAGGTAAATACTTTTATTTCAATTCATTCATTCATCTATTTTTATTTCGGGAAACAAGAAGTTAGGAACAACACAAATTTTAGAACTGGTATATAAAAAGCTGCATTTCTGGGTACTGGTGGTTCACATTCGGAATCCTAACTACTCAGGAGGCTGAGATCTGAGGATGGGAGTTGAAAGCTAGCCTCCAAATCCATAAAGGCCTTATCTTCAAACAACCATCATAAAACCAGAAGTAGATGTGTAGCTCAAGTTATAGAGTGCCAGCCTTAAGCAAAAAAAAAAAAAAAAAAGCTACATATGAGACAGCACCTAGGCCCTGATTTCAAGACCCAGGGTCAGTGCATATACCCATGATATGATACATAGTAAATAAAAAGTTTGCCTCCAATGTGTCATTTTACAGATGATGTCGTTATTGTATGAACATTGGAAAATATAAAAAAGTTGATATAGGGGAAAAAAAAGAGTTAAAATTCCACCCTCCCATAGTGGTGACTAGTAACATCTTGGCGTATTCCCTAGTTTTCTCTGTGTGGAATTGCCTTTTTCATGTGGCTATTTTGAAAAGCTTTGCAATTTTAATTACTTGAAAATATTTTTAGGCTGTGTGAAAGGCAGAAAGAGAGCTCACTGAGTCAGGAATCTTCAAGTGGAGTCTTAAGTTAAGACCCTGCCATGTCTCATCTCCTTTTACAGAGATAACTTTGTGGAAGTCCCATAAACCTGTGGTCCCTATCATTAACCTGGAATTTTAGCACAGCTAATCAACCCCAATTCTTGCATCCAGCCTGGAGAAGAATTCAGGCAAGATGTAAACACAGTGAAAGGGATAGGAAAGTTAATTCGGAAAGAAATAGGGCAGAGAAAGAGATTCTGTAGCCTGCCCACATCACAGGAAGATGGTACCTTAGTTCATCTTCTATCCTCTTCAGGGGACAGACATGGGCATCAGGGACAGAGACAAATGCATGCATAGGTTAAGTGTATGGCTGATCTCAGTTCTGGCTTTCTTGGATTCTGGAGCAATTACTATCGCTGTTATTACTTGAGGAGAACAATCTGGTCCTCAGGAGATGATTGTTTTTCCCAATCCAGAATGCAACCATTATGGCTAATTATCCTCCACTGGGGTGACGGATCCCGCAAGGCTCTGCTGCTCCTTAGGGTCAGTTTTAGGCCTGACCACAAGGATGTTGTAAGGTCCGCTCCTAGATGGCTAGAAGACTCCACCCTCCTCGCAGCAAAGTCTCCACCCAGTACCTGCGTTACC
>NW_012278483.1:0-1163 GCF_000151885.1 Dipodomys ordii
TGGGAAGGTGGCTCAGTGGTAGAGCGCTTGCCTTGCATGCCTGAGGCCCTGGGTTCGATTCCTCAGCACCACATAAGCAAAAAGAAAAAAACCAGAAGTGGTGCTGTGGTTCAAGTAGTAAAGCGCTAGCCTTGAGCTGAAGGTACTGAGGGACAATGCCCAGGCCCAAAGTTCAGGACCCAAAACAAAAGAGAGAGAGAGAGAAATTCTGCCATTATACTTATTTCAAAATCCAATGTGGGGCTGGGAAGGTGGCTCAGTGGTAGAGTGCTTGCCTCGCATGCATGAGGCCCTGGGTTCCTCAGCACCACATAAACAGAAAAAGCCAGAAATGGCACTGTGGCTCAAGTGGTAGAGCACTAGCCTTGTGCTAAGAGCTGAGGGACAGTGCCCAAGCCAAGTTCGAGCCCCACGACCGATTCTCCCCTCCCCAAATTTCCAATGTGATTGTCAATTTCTATTAGAAAACTTCCTAACTCATATCAAGATAATCTATTTTTCTTTGAATTCCTAACATTTAGATTCTATAAACTGGGTGGATCAATTATTATGGTATGTCTCAAGATATGTATTTTGTTTTCAACTTATTATTAAGCAATTGTTCCATTAATTTTGCTACTTGCCTAGCCAGATTGAAAGTTCCTTGAGAGCAAAGTCTAATCTTTACAAAATGTGTGCAGATGAGCAAGTTTCTTAACCTCTCACAACCTGCAAAATAGGGGCTATATGCTTTCCCTTGTTTGATGACTAGTATATGTCTGAGACAAGCAGAAAAGGTCAGATAAGATGATGTTAAGCTAAATGAACCCCAAGATAAGGACAGAAGTGGTTTTTTCTTTCTTGCTATTGCTTCTAACGTATTTATAAGGTACCACGTGATTTTTTTGTTGCTTTGTATGTCCCTCCCCCATGGTATAACCTCTGTTTTCACTGCATTTGATGTTGATATAATTTGGGGAGGGAAAGGGAAAAAACAAATTGGTTTTTTTGGGGGGGCGGTTTGCTGAATTTTTAAATTAATTAGATTTTTTTTTTTGTCAGTTGTGAGGCTTGAACTCTGGGCCTGCGCGCTGTCCCTCAGCTCTTCAGCTCAAGGCGAGTGCTCTACCACTTGAGCTACAGCGCCACTTCCGGTTTTGTGGTGGTTTATTGGAGATAGGAGT
>NW_012278484.1:0-2166 GCF_000151885.1 Dipodomys ordii
CTGACCACCGTAGGACGTGTCAGGAGGGGCTGGCCTGTGGCTGGGCTGTGGACCGCTGCGCTGACCACCGTAGGACGTGTCAGGAGGGGCTGGCCGGTGGCTGGGCTGTCCGCAGTGTCCTCCGTGACTCACATTTGTTGTGCTGTCGTCATCCAGACACATTTAGATGAGATCCTGAACTCCTTACCTTTGTGCAGCTGTGAATTCCTGTAGCACAGTGCCTTTCCTGCCAGGACAGAGCTGTGGCATCATGGAGGAATTCCTGCTGTGGAGAGAAATGCCTGTGTAAGACTGTGCACTCCTGCGTAGGAGAGCGCTGAGTAACTCTGGAGTTCATCTTGAATAAGACTTAAATTCGAAACTGCTTTTGAGGATGTTCTGCCTGCTTGTTTGTTTAATCAGCATAAATTCTTACGTAACTTACTTAGCAAAAGCTTTTTAACTAGAAGAGTTTGCAAAAAAGTTAATATTTATTTTGGGAGAATAAATGTTGTTATTAACCCAAAAGTTAATTTTTCTGTATAAGTATAATGAATGGTATTTACTATTTCTTATGAAAAAAAAGTCAGCAAGATGAATCAATTCTCATAGCATCCATTAAAAAAGTAATACTATATAATCAAAGGCAATCCTCCAAAAATTAAAAATGCAATAATGCCATTAACCCAGTGGCTGCTCTCATTATTCCTAATTACTATGAAAAAATTTCATACATGTAAGTTTCTATCATAAAAGTATACAAATTAAATAATACAATATTTATGAAACAAATGCACTTAAAATTGATTAAAAAATAAACCATTATCAGTCTGTACACCCCCTAAGGATCTCTTTCCTGTCATATAGAACTTTCTGAATTAAAGGGCCATAACCTCACACTTCTCTTTTCTTGTTTGTGTATTCATACATCTAAACAACTGTTATTTAGTTTATTTCTTCCAAAACTTTATGAAGGAACTCAGACTGTGCATGCTCTTAATTTGAGGTTATGAAGTAGTAGCTTGGTTCATCCTTACTGTGAGTACACCAGATATACACCTTGGATGTTTCTCAAGTTTTTTTTTCTTCATTGAACAATTCTGCCATGAAATTCTTGTGTTTGGTTGTTGTTTCTATGTCAGAGGGAATCAGAATGTTCAACCTTTTGAAATAAATTGTTGTTCTGAACAGATGCACTGCATAACCTAGTGTATTAATTAGAGTCCTTATTGCTTCACACTCTTGCCAACTAACCAGATATGAAATCAATTGTATCATGGTTTTAATTTGCATTTTCTCATTGCTAATGAGATTTGTTATAATTTCATATGTTTATTGAACATTGCTACTTTCTGTTCTGAGAAATGCTTGTATGACTTTTGTTTTTTTTAATTGAGCTCTTTGTCTTTTGCATTTATTTATACCATTACTTTTTATGTTTGGTGAATAGAGTTTATTATTTATGGGTGTTAGAAGTATTCAGTGTTCATTTTTTAGAATATAATATGCTTTTCATGATAGTTTTAAGCTCATCAGAAGTTGTTTGAAGTTTAGGGACTTGGCTTTTGTAGTTATTTTCCTATTCTGAACAGAGAAGTTGTTCTTTGAGACAATCTTGCAAATCAAAACGAAGGGATCAGCAGACTCACTGAGCTACTCTGCTGGCTCCTCTCAGCCCCCCGGTCTTAAGAGCTGTCCTTGACCACTGTAAGTGCCTGAGTTGCAGTGACACCACTGGAGTCACATGAGAAAAATATACCAAGTACCTACAGAACAGCAGGACATAAATGACATCTGCCACAAAACACTACCTCAGCATCATGAGAAGAAGCCTGTCAAGTCCATCTTCTTCCTCTTTCCAAACAGGAGAAAGAAAGGAAACACATACTTCCCAATCATCTTTCAAAATGAAGCAACTGTGCTATGGTCCTTTTATTTATTTTTTATTATATCCACATTTTTCTTCTTATTTTCAGGTAAAAGAAAACCATAACATATTTGAGTATGTTGGGTAATGTCCTTCAGACTCAGCCATCTGCTCTCAGTAAAAAAACTAAGGAGGGCTCCATGTCTGCACTCACCTGGGTCTTAAAATAGCCAGGCACTTCAGACCTGTGCTCACCTGGGTCTTACAATAGCCAGGCACTTCAGACCTGTGCTCACCTGGGTCTTACAATAGCCAGGCAC
>NW_012278485.1:0-2824 GCF_000151885.1 Dipodomys ordii
TGGCGCTGTGGCTCAAGTGGTAGAGTGCTAGCCTTGAGCTGAAGAGCTGAGGAACAGCGCCCAAGCCCAGAGTTCAGGTCCCATGACCGGACCAAAAAAAAAAATATATATATAAGATTCAAGACATAGAAGGAGTGCAAAAGTTAACACCAAAACTACTAATAACCTAATTACGCAGATGAATGTCACAAGCAGTTTTCAAAAGAAGTATAAATAATAAATACATGAACAACTATGCAACATCAGAATGGCCATCATAAAAAAAATACTCCAAAATATCCATTTTCCTTTCAGGAAGAAACAATCTCTTATACACTTGGGTGAGAAGGTAAATTACTGTAGCCACTATGGAACTCACTGTGTCGAGTCCTCAGAAATCTAAAAATAGAATTAATATGTGATCCTATTAATCACTCTTGGTCATGTAAATCAGCCTATAGTAGAGATACCTGCACACCCATGTTTATAGCCATATATGGAATGTTGGTGTCCATCAGCTGAGGAATGGATAAAGAAATGTGGCAGATATACACATTGGAAATTATATTTTTGCAGGAAAATGGATGGAAACAGAAGTCATTATGTTGACTGAAATGAGCCAGACAGACAAAGAGAAATATTGCATGTTCTCTCCCACATCCAGACCTAGATGTAAAAGAAAGAAAGAAAGACTGATATAACTGCCGTTCATTATGGGAAGAAGGAGAGACTATTTTGGTGTGGGCACAAGTGTGTGGGAGGAGTGTGAAAAGAGTGAAATGGAGTTGTATATGACCAAAGTACTTCATGCACATATGTGAAACAGAATTATGATACCTGCCCAAAATGTCTAAAAAGAAGAAGAGTGGGAAAACAAAAGAGTAAATTAAAGCATGAAGTTAACTAGAGTATATTATATGCATATATGGAAATAACACAACGATGATCCTTTGTGCAATTAGTATACGCCAAAAAATGCTAGAGGTGTGGCTCAAGTAGTAGAGCTCCTGCCTGGTAAGTATAAGGCTCTGAGTTCAAATCCAAATACTGCCAAAAAATAAACAATACAAAGTTCTAGCTCTTAAGAAACCTTGGTGTCACCAAAGTTTCTTGTGACAACCTCATCCTTCTCACCTTTCCCTTGCCCCAAGCCAACAGGTCCACAGTGGTCCTGTAGAGCAGCCCCAACACCTGTTCAGTTCTTGCGAGGCTTTCCGGGCAATGAGGACAACTCAGCGCCAACATGTCAATGGAAAAGGTCAATAATGTTGAGCTATCAGGCTAAAGGGTGTGTGTGTTGAGTTGTGGAGAACACTTAGTTTGACCCTGTAGACATTCCTTATCCAATGAGTTCCAGGCTCCGCATTCCAGCAAGGAAATGCGTCAGGAGAGGACATGGAAGAAATCAAAAACAACCGCTTCTACCACAATGACTTTGAATGTTTGAGAAAGTGTTCTGATTTTTTTGGCCCATAGTGGCAAAAGTAGCTTAGAACACAGCTTTGTGTTACAATGACAGATCCTATTAACCTTCCTAAGCCCTAGAAACTGAGAGGGCAGAATTGAGGAGAAAGTGGAGTATTTTCTCTGTATTTGCCCTCGAGCCAACCTCTGAGGCCTCTAGAGTTTAGCACCATGCTTCTGCTCCACTGTACGTGCAAAGGGCAGTGCTCAAATGCCAAGACACAGTGGAAACGGCACACTGCAAAGAGCTCTCTCTCCACTCTGCTGTGTCTCTGTCCTGTGACCCTTCCCAGATCTGCCACACAGATGTGAAAAGTGAAGACAATATGCCATTGGGTTTCATTTCTTAAGGTGGAAAATATACAATTTACTATGAGATGCTTAAAATATGAATAGACTAGTCCCCAGGGGGTAGCCGTGGCTTTAATGTAGAAACCTGATGTAAACAGTAGTGTATACCTGGACATGGTGCCTTCTTGTAAAATGGCTCTGCCTGATTGGTTAATTCAACTGAGCTTTCATGATTGGTTGGACTCCAGAGACTGGCCTGGCCCTCAATGTGCAGGCTGTAGTGCTTCATTTAGTCAAGTTATTCAGGGTTGTTCAGACCTTGGGGGTTCTATTTACCCCATTTACAGTCATGGGCCGAATTTATTCACCAGAATGACTTTCTGAAGACAGGAGCCATGGCTCATTTTGTATGTCCAGTGGCTAACACAGTACCAGGCATATGACTGATTCTTAATTTTTATAGTTCTATTTCAGTATAGATGATGCAGCCCCTCCTCCTCCTCCTTCTTCCCCTCCTCCTCCTTCTCCCCCTCCTCCTCCTCCTTCTCCCCCTCCTCCTTGGACTTGAATTCAGGGCCTGGGAGCTGGCCCCGAGCTTTCGTCTTTTTCAGGTTAGTGCTTCACTACTTGAGCCACAGCTCCAGTTCGGCTTTGTGGTAGTTAATTGGAGGTAAGAGTCTCGCAGACGTTCCTGCCCAGGCTGGCTTCAAATCTCAATCCTCAGATCTCAGCTTCCTAAGTAGCCTGGATTACAAGCGGGAGCCACATGCACCTGGCACATTCGGGGATATGTGTACATCCCCAGAAAACCATTACCGCAGGCGCGATAGTGCGTGTACCCATCACCCTGAATTTCTGTGTCTTTGCCAGCCTCTCCCTCTCGCACCCATCATTCTCAGACAGCCACTGCTCTGTTTTCTGTCATGATAAATCTGTGCATTTTCTAGAATTTTACATAAAGTCATACGGACTTCGGATTGGTCAGCTGTGTGTTAGTAGAGTCCAGGTGCGGTGCTGCTGCGCAGGCGCGGAGGGCTGCGCAGGCGCGGAGGGCTGCGCAGGCGCGGAGGGCTGCGCAGGCGCGGAGGGC
>NW_012278486.1:0-1204 GCF_000151885.1 Dipodomys ordii
TTGTTGGCCATGGAGCTTGAACTCTGGGCCTGGGCGCTGTCCCTGAGCTCTTCAGCTCAAGGTGAGTGCTCTACTACTTGAGCTACAGCTCCACTTCCAGTTTTCTGGTGGTTAATTAAAGATAAGAGTCTCGTGGACTTTCCTACCCGGGCTGGCTTTGAATTGTGATCTTCAGATCTCAGCCTCCTGAGTAGCTAGGATTACAGGCTTGAGCCACAAGTGCCTGGCTTCCTATAGATTTTTAATTAGAAAATCACAAACACACACACACACACACACACACACGTCCCTAAATATATCTACTTTTGTTAAGACATATTGAAGTGAATTCTGCTTGTGTGTGTATGTGCGCACACGCATGCGAACGTGTGTAAGTGCGCTTTGGTGCTAGTCCTGGGGCTTGAACTCAGGCATGGGCACTATCCTTTTTGCTCAAGGCTAGCACTCTACCACACTTGAGCCACAGCTTCACTCATAGTTTTCTGGTGGTTAATTAGAGATAAAAATCTAATGGACTTTCCTGTCCAGGCTGGCTTTGAACCATGATTCTTAGTTCTTAGCCTCCTGACTCGCTAGGATTACAGGCATGAGCTACCATTGGTCAGCAGTTGAAGTACATTCTTTTCTACAAACAGAATGTAAAGAATATCAAAATAAAGCTCCATTACCATGTTACTGTGATGCAATTTGTCAAAGACAAATTAGAATATGAGTTTCCTTTTCTCTCAGAACTTATCATCAATGTCCTAATATTCCCAATAATTAGGTAGGCACTCAGCAGATATTCATGGGGTTCTCATTTTTTGCTAGCTACCATGATAGGAGCTTAGGGATGTGGCCATGATTAGGAAAGAGGTACCTGTCCTTGAGAAATCTGGGCTCAACCTGGCGGGGTGCCAGGGAGAGGGAACACAGGAAAGAATCACAACTGTGTTGTCGAAAATTTAATATGGAAGCCAAGTACCCACCAGTGACTCATACCTGTAATGCTAGCTACTCAGGAGGTGGAGATCTGATGATCATGGACAGAAAAGTCCATGAGACTCTTATCTCCAATTAACCAGCAAAAAGTTGGAAGCAGAACTGTGGCTCAAGGGGTTGTACATTAGACTTGAGTAAAAAAAATCTCAGAGGGGCTGGGAAGGTGGCTCAGTAGTAGAACGCTTGCCTTGCATGCCTGAGGCCCTGGGTTCGATTCCCCAGC
>NW_012278487.1:0-2201 GCF_000151885.1 Dipodomys ordii
TACCACTTGAGCCACAGCACCACTTCTGGCTTTTTTCTTTTTGCTTATGTGGTGCTGAGGAATCGAACCCAGGGCCTCATGCATCCAAGGCAAGCACTCTACCACTGAGCCACCTTCCCAGCCCCCCCTAATCTATTTCTTTCTCCACTACCTCTCAATGTCTGTCTCCTTCCCTTCCTCCACATTCCCTCATTCTGCCTGTCTCATCACAGGCCCCTTTTCTTCCTACAACCCACTGATCAGGTGCCTTGATTGCTTCAACACATAGCTTCACTCCCTTGTGGGTCTTGTGTATGGAATATAGAAAGCCACTATGAAATGGCTGAGTGAAAATGCTATCAGAAAACTTACTCAACAAAAGAAAGAGTAGAGCCAGCAGACCTTGAGCCTAGGGAGCCAGATCCTCTCCCAGGTGCCCAGATGTCCAGAGGCATTGTGGTTAGAGTTGATTGCATGCTGCATTCCTTTGATCTGGCTATGCCTTCTGTCAAGATTCAGATTCCCAAGAGAGAGAGAGGCTTGGATGGCTCTGAGACAGATCAAACCCTACCCACAACTACATAAAAGTATGAAAACTGCAGATTCCCATACATACTTCCTCTAGCCTCCTCTTCCTCCTAGCTCTCCTTTCTGCTTTGAGGGATGGGTAATTCTCTGGTCTGCAAACATGTTCAATGTCTGAGGGTTTCTCTGTTCTCCTTTCTCCTTGCATCCTCTCAGGGTGGCTTGTGGGCTTAGGGGGTAACAAGTGAGAATTATGGTTCAGTGCTGTCCCCTGCCCTTTTCTGGACTTCACTGCCATGTGGACAATTCAGGCTTGTCCCTTAGGTGATGTGGATTATGGTTGAGCCCACCAAGATGCACTGGCCTGTGCCAGTGGCTCTCGCAGTACACCTGAGCATTGCCAGTGGCCCTGGTCATGAGGTCCTTGTGGTCTACAGACTTTCATAGCTTGTCACCTGCCTGACCTCTCCTCATCTGTTGGTCTGCTCCACACATTGCTGGGGTATAAGGACACTTCCAGATCACCAAAATGGCACGCACAAGTTAGTGGAAAATAGGGAGCTGCCGCTAACCTCCATACTTTTGGCTCTTTTTACAGCCAGGGGCCAACTTGGAGCTTGATCCTTGGGCAGCTCTCCAAAGCTCTCCTGGTGTGCTGGGGGAAATGGGGCACCAGCATCCTCCAGATCTGTCCGTGTGCTTTTCAGCCCTACACAAGGGTTGAGCTTCTTCTGGGAGGGTGGACCAGAGCACTTACTTCTGAGCTCTTGTCCTGCGTTTCCTCCTCAGCAGCACCAGTCTTTTCCTCTTTCTCCTCTGTGGGAGCTTGTCTTTTTTAGTCTTACCTCTCACTGTGGCTTAGGGGAAAAAATTATGTCCACTCATCCCCAAATATTAGACTTGATCTCCAAAAATATTACAGAAATTAAGAAGCCAACTTCTCCCTCAGCAAAGCCAGTTCTTAAGTCTGTTATCTCCCTCTGGACTGAAACATGGAATTCCACCTCTGAGCTGAGCAAAAAAAGTCTTTCACTGATTGAACAGCTGGGACTGCGTGCTAACTAGTAATTGCCAACATCCAAGGATGTTGGCTTTAAATCCCTAGCAATGTTCTTTCACATCCTTCTTGGCAGATGTGCCCATCCTTTGGGTGGCATGGTACTTGGGTGACTCACCAAAACTGTGGAAAGGATGGGGTGATTCTTCAAAGGAAGAAATGAGGGACTTCTACCCAAAGGAAGAGGACAGGATGGGCCCTGCAGAGGCAGTGCATGTCTCCCAAGCATCTGGTAATCACCACTTGCTGTTGATACCAGGTCTAGATGTAGGGTCCATTTGTCACCTCAGTGTCACAGCTACTAGTCACTTGTCACAAACACTTGGTGAAACATGGCAGGTGGAATTGAATGGGTTCTCATTTAAGCCTAGTCCCCTTGCCTGCGTTGGTCTCTTTTTATTTAAAAATTAAGTCAAACTGAACTGGATTGACCCCAATGTCATCCCCCATGTCAGGTCTCTAGGTTACTTAAGCTCTCCCCCATACTCTGGGAAAAAATTTTTAATGAGTTAATATATTGTTTTTATTTATTATTATTATTATTATTATTTTTTGTCAGTCGTGGGGCTTGAACTCTGGGCCTGGGCGCTGTCCCTCAGCTCTTCAGCTCAAGGCAAGCACTCTACCACTTGAGCTACAG
>NW_012278488.1:0-1505 GCF_000151885.1 Dipodomys ordii
AGGCCCAGAGTTCAAGCCCCACGACCGACAAAAAAAAAAAAAAGAGCAGGACTAGCTGGGCGCCAGTGGCCTGTAATCCTAGCTATTCAGGAGGCTGAGATCTGAGGATTGTGATTCAAAGCCAGCCCGGGCAAGAAAGTCCGTGAGACTCATCTCCAATAAACCACCAGAAAACCGGAAGTGGCATTGTAGCTCAAGTGGTAGAGCACTAGCCTTAAGCTGAAGAGCTGAGGGACACAGCACTCAGGCCCAGAGTTCAAGCCCCAAGACTGAAAAAAAAAAAAAAAAGTAGGACTAGGGCTTGCATGGTAGAGTTGTTGCCTAGTAAGGAGAAGGCCCTGAGTTCAATAAAAAATAAAGAGAAGGACCTTGTGGCACCAGTATTTTGGCACATAATGGATGGATTAGACAGACAGTGGCTCCCAGAACTCTCTTTGTTCCCTTTAGGGAAAGTGAAATGGGAGGAATGTTCACATTTATCTAAAGTCCTCTTGCTGTACGGAGTCTTAAATCATTGGATTGTGTTTTAACCCCCTTTTCCTGTGATAGGTTTATTTAGTATTTAAGGTAAAGATTCTAAAGAGGTGATGTTGGTTAGTAGTGGCCCCTTGCCATCACAGGTATGGAATGTAGAAATTCCTTGGATTATTATTAGTGTAAATATTATAACAATTGGCACAGGTGTTATAATACCCACTGGCACTATGTCATTATACTAACTTTTGTCTAAGGCTTTATAGTTTGTAAACATTTTGTCTGTAACATTTCATTTATTTCTAGGAACCACCTGTTTGAAACAAATACCGCTGTGTTCCCACTTAACAAATAAGGAAATTGAGGCTATGAGCTGTTAATTACCTTAGTAAGGCTACTCATATAAATTAACTGGAAGCTAAAACCATTGTTTAGCCTTTTGGAAAAGGAAGAATTCCTTTAAGCATTCTAGACAAAGTCTGATTCACTTCACTTAGCACTGCAGATAAGAAATGGAGGGCTTACGTGCTCTTCTGAAACAGATATTGTGAGAGTATGGAGTGGGAACATTACACACTTGACCTATAATTTCTCACAAATTCCAGCTTTGAACTGGATTGCTGACTCACTGCTGTGCTCTCCCTGTAGCATTAGGCATAGATTTCCTGTTCAGTTGCCTACCATCTGGAGAAGGGACAAGAAATATAGATATAACATAAAACAAGGAGCACAATCTAAATTGTAGGTTGGTTGTAGGTTGATCGCAGGCTGCTCCATGATTAGTAAGGTCTTTGATTATACTTCCATGCAAATAATTTATATTCTTCTGTCCCTGGCAGCAAATGTACTTTCAGATAGAAATTCTGAAGCTGGGGACTGGGAAGGTGGCTCAGTGGTAGAGCGCTTGCCTTGCATGCCTGAGGCCCTGGGTTCAATTCTCCAGCACCACATAAGCAAAAAGAAAAAAGCCGGAAGTGGCACTGTGGCTCAAGTGGTAGAGCGCTAGCCTTGAGCTGAAGAGCTGAGGGACA
>NW_012278489.1:0-3123 GCF_000151885.1 Dipodomys ordii
GCCACTTCCGGCTTTTTTTTTCTGCTTATGTGGTGCTGAGGAATCGAACCCAGGGCCTCATGCATGCGAGGCAAACACTCTACCACTGAGCCAACTTCCCAGCCCAATGAGTGCATTTCTTATCAAGCATTGTTGCCCCCTCCTTTGTTTCCCCTTCCCATCCCTTCCCATCTTCCCCCCTCCCCCTCCCACCCTCCTTCTCCTTGAAGGGATTTTCATGTTGTCAAGGAAAGAGTTCTAGGTGCTGAAAAAGGGTGATGGGTGTGTGACTTATCATCTTCTAGCTCTGAAAGATGATGCAGAATTTTTTGTTTCAGAAGAACTGACTATGTTGTGCGGCCCAGCACAGGGGAGGAGAAACGAGTTTTTCAGGAGCAGGTAAGATGTCCCTAGAGAGCTCACGCCTGTAAGCCTAGCTACTCAGGAGGCCGAGATCTGAGGACCAAGGTTTGAAGCCAGCCTGTACAGGAAAAGTCTGTGAGAATCTTATCTCCAATAGACTCAGAAAAAGCTGAAAGTGGTGCTGTGGTTCAAGTGGTAGTGCACTAACCTTGATTAAAAGAAGCTCAGAGATACTGCCTAGGCACTGAATTGAAGCTCCAGGACCGATAACACATACCCACAAAAAAGTACCTTGAGTGCAGTATAAATATCTGCCTTTGAGAAGCCAAGTAGAGAGAAGTGCTCTATTTGAGTCCAGATTCTTTGAGAAAATCAGTACTCCTCACCCGAGATACTCTGATGGTTGAGATTCCTAGTTTGGGGAAGGAATGATGTGAAGGAAGGGAGTGATCACTAATTGGATGGTCTTTTTTTCCAAGAAAGCTTTGTTGTCCTTTGCTGGGTGACCAGCTCTGAGGACTATCTTTTTAAAAAATTTTTTTTATTGTGGCTGGCTGTTCCTTGTTAGTGGGATTACTTGTTTCCTTCCTGTTTTAGAATCCATCTGTGGGTTCCCTTTTTGTAGTGGAGAGCTAGGAAGAGTTCTACTAATTCTGACTTGGGAGCTTTCTGCCTTTTCTCTTGGCAGGAACGTTATAGGTACAGTCAACCCCATAAGGCATTCACTTTTCGCATGCATGGCTTTGAGTCTGTGGTGGGGCCAGTAAAGGGCGTGTTTGACAAGGAGACCTCCCTCAACAAGGCTCGAGAGCATTCACTGCTGCGCTCTGATCGGCCTGCCTATGTCACCATCCTGTCTCTTGGTATGTAACGTGTATCTATCATCAGGGGTTTCTGTCTTCCTGTTGTTGTTGTTGTTGTTTTTTAATCCGTCCCAAAACTATTCTCAAATCAATTCTCTTCTCTTGGTGCCAGATTCTACTCTTGTATCATCCACTCAGAGCTAGGGATAGGGTTAACATTTGTAACCCTTGAGGGATAATATTTGTAATCTTTGGAATTTGGGAAATGAGGGAGGGATTCTGCCTGGAGATGGATGCCAAGAATCAGTATTTCTTTCTGCAGTTGGGCTCAGAGTTATGTTCATCCAAGAATTTCTCCCTGCGGGGCACTGGTAACTCATGCCTGTAATTCTAGCTACTCAGGAGGCTGAGATCTGAGGATCACGGTTCAAAGCCAGCCAAGGCAGGAAAATCCATGAGACTCTTATCTCTAATAAACTACTCAGAAAACTGGAAGTGATGCTCTGGCTCAAGTGGTAGAGTGCTTGCCTTGAGTTGAAGACCTCAGGGACAGTGCCCAGGCCCAGAGTTCAAGCTCCACACTGACCAAAAAAAAAAAAGGAAAGGAAAAAAAAGAATTTCTCCCAGGCCAGCTAAGTAGTAAAATGTGGGACTTTGCTTTCTTAGATTTTTATGTTGCTCTGAATCCCTTTGGCAGTCTGGAGAAACCTATGGACCCCTTTCCAGAATGGTTTTTAAGAGCATAGTAAGAATTTTTCATTGCAAAAGAAGTCAGTTTGAAAGTAGTTAATAAGATACTATAGCAAGCTATGTGCAGAAATATATATTTGGAATAGTCAATGAGAAGAGTTAGCAGCAGATTTTATATAACTTCTGTCAATTCCAAAAAGATACGAATAGAAATGATTGTGAATTGTCTTCAACATCTACAATATATGAAACCATTGGACTTATATTACAGCATCACAGCACTGCCAATGTATACTTAGAGCCTTTGTTTATAATTGCGTGAAATGTGAAATTTCAGTAAGAGATGTAATATTATTCCTACCTCGGTTCCTAGAACCACTGAATTCCAAGGTGTCCAGAAACCTTCAGACCTCCCCAAGTGTGAAGTGTATAGGACTCTCCAGTGGCAGAGATGCTGGCCACTAGAGGGCAGGGTGCACCTGACTCAGTCAGTGAGATTCAGTAAGTTCAAGGAGTACTGCCACTTCATAGCACGTCAGGGGACCTAGTTCCTTAGTGAAGGCCTTGATTGACTCCTGGATTTTGTACTTTCTGATGTTATCAGTTCGGGATGCTGCTGCTAGGCTACCTAATGGAGAAGGCACTCGGGCAGAGATCTGTGAACTCCTCAAAGATTCCCAGTTCCTTGCATCAGATGTTACTAGCACTCAGGTAAGTGGGAGAAAAAGTTTTATTTGACTCTGTTCCAGAATACATTACAGAAAATGTATTAGAAATACAAATGATACTTTTCTCCTGGTGCTAGGGATTGAACCCAGGGCCTTCTACATGTTGGGCAAATACTTTACCACTGCATTACACCCATAGAGCCTGACATAAATTTTTTAAAAACTGAATGAAGAGGGGCTGGGAAGGTGGCTCAGTGTTAGAGCACTGGCCTTTCATGCCTGAGGCCCTGGGTTCGATTCCTCAGCACCACATAAGCAAAAAGAAAAAAAAAGCCGGAAGTGGCGCTGTGGCTCAAGTGGTAGAGAGTAAGCCTTGAGCTGAAGAGCTGAGGGACAGCGCCCAAGCCCAGAGTTCAAGCCCTCGACTGGACCCAAAAAAAAAAACTGAATGAAGAGCTGGTGGCTTACACCTGTTACCTTAACTACCAGCCTGGGCAGAAAAGTTTGTGAGACTGTTACCTCTATTAACTACCCAAAAAGCTGGAAGTACAGTTGTAGCTCAAGTGCTAGAGTGTTATCTTGAGCAGAAAAGCTCAGGGACATTACCCAGGCTCTGAGTT
>NW_012278490.1:0-3996 GCF_000151885.1 Dipodomys ordii
ACACACACACACACACACACACACACACACACACACACACACACACACACACACACACACACACAGAGAGTTTTAAATTTCTGCACGGAAAATGTAAAATGTTTTGGCAAAAGATGCAAAAACAGACTGGAAAATATATTAGACTAGGAATTAATATTCAAAACACATTAAGAAAAATAAAAGTAGAGGAAAATGAATTTAATTGCCAGAAGGGGGATTATAAATGACCCATAAATCCCCAAAGATGCTCAAGCTCAAAGAAAACAAATAAAAAGAACAAAAAAAACTATTTCCCAGTAACTGAATTGATAAAATCAAGCATGCAACTATTTCAACTTTTGGTAAAGTCATAGGGGAAATGGTACTTTCATTAATTTTTGCTAGAAGTGTAAATTTGTTAGGGCATCTTGGAGAAATTTGGCAGTGTCTAGAAAAATGTGACTGGGAATTACACTTGAGGATGTATATTGAACAATCTCCTACATATTTCCATAAGGGTCTTCTATACAGTTACACTGTAACATTGCTAACAATGGGAGGGGGAGAGGAGAAACAATGACTAAAACATCTCTTGATAGAGGAATAAATACAATCTGAAACCTCATACCTTAATTTAAAAGCCTAAAGCTGATTATATATCAGCACTAAATACATTTTAGAGATAAGGCAGAATGTGAAAGAAACATGCAGATCAATGGGAGATATACAGAAATCGCATATTTCAGAACCAAAACTGAACAAGGCATGCCTGTGTGTGTGTTGTAAATTGACTGAGCTAAAAGTATCCATATGATGGGGTGCATATAATATTCACTACATGAATAGATAATACAATGCTTATATCAGGTTAAATATATTCACCCTCAAACATTTGTCATTTCTTTTGGTAAAAACTCGCCAAATCCTTCCTTCTAGCTTTTGGAAGTGTAGAGTTTAGTGTTGTTATCTATAGTCACCATACTTGTACAATAGCACCACAGAGATTCTGCCCCTATGGAACTAATTATGTAGCCATTGACCATTGGCCAACTTTCTCCATCTCTCTCCCTCTCTGTGGACGTTTAGATGGATGTATATGTTCCTAGATGCAAAGAATGCAAGGGCACATGGTTGCTTTAGTCTCTAGGGGCATAACTAGGGAGCTAGTCGGCTTATAGGCTTTGGTTAATATACATACTGACCTCACCTGTCCTCTCTTCCTCCCTCTGTCCCTCCCTTCCTCCTTTCTTTCTTCCTCAAAATTCATAAGAAGCAGTTATGTTGAGAGTTAATATTTGTTCATTGTAAATTGTGGAATTATAGAACTTTAAAGTTATTCCTTTGTTTTCCTGTAATGGAAGCTGCAGAATGCAGAAACCAAGCCAGACAAATGACCTAGTATGGATACAAGTAAAGTCATAAACTGTACACCTTCTTCTAATAGAACCCCTATTAGAAGAAGGAAAAGAAGACCTAGACAAATGAAAAAAGAGATTTGTTTTGTGAATGCTAGGATTGACAGAAGCCTGGCTGCTTCCATAGCATAAACAAGTACTCAAAGTTAACAGCTCCCACTCTGGGGTTACTGAACATCAAACCCTTCTTTTTGCTCCCTAAACAAATGGCTCCAGGCTCTGGAGATTGATGATGATCATGATGATGATGATGATGATGATTTCTGGTTCCAATAAGTGAGTCCTCTTTCCTGGAGCAAGTAAAGATATTTTTAGGCAGCTCAAATTGCTCAGGAAAATTCTCTCTCTCATATATATATCTATCTCTATCTCTTGTAAGGTTTGAACTCTGGGCCTGGGTACTGTCCCTAAGCTATTCAGCTCAAGGCAAGTGCTCTACCACTTGAGCCACTGCGCCACTTCTGGTTTTCTAGTGTTTTATTGGAGATAAGTGTTACACGGAGTTTCCTGTTCAGCTGGCTTTGAACCTCGATCCGCAGATCTCAGCCTCCTGAGTAGTTAGGATGACAGGTGTGAGCCACCAGTGTCCGGCACAAAACATCTTCAACAGAGATCTCCTTCAAAATATGTAATGGCTACCCTACATCGATCAATTTTTCTACCTTAAAAGGTAAAGGGCTTTTTACACAAATGCAATCATATGAATGTCACACGAGGAGGTCACTTAAAACAATTGTGGAAATCACTGTGAAAGTTCTATTTGGACATATAGAGGACATTAACCTTTCCACTTCCAAAACAAGAGCCAGGCTCATGCCAGTTTTTCTGCGGGATGGCTGAGGGGCAATGGAGCCTTCCTGTAAGGGAGAAGTACATTATTGATGAGCAATGCTTATCAGGCTGGAAACACAGCTACAAAGGGAACTGGATGCCTGGCTATCACCTGATACTTCAACAGACTAAGAGACAGCTACACGATCCTCTTATTAATGATATTGTATATTTTATAAGGCAGTCACAATATCAACTATGGTGCTAAGAGGTCCTAACAAAGCTACCAATGTTGACCCTTAAGTCTGACTTAAAGGTCAAATGGGGGACACCGGATTGATATTTATTGGTAGATTTCCTTTTTTGCCTGCTTGAAAAGTAACTGAGGGACAAGAAAGGTTGTTAGCTCTGAGTTCTAGAGAAACTCTTGGTTGATGTTGCTGTTCGAGAAACCTGAGCAGCAAGAAGAAAGAAGGAAGGAAACTAGTTCAACCTATCACTTGTGGTAGGATAGAGATTCCAACTCAGCTTCTTGGGATTCAGATGTCTTTTTTTTCTTCTTCTTTTAACCTCACTATTCTCCAAGAGATTGTACAGATATCAAAAGCAACAGTTAAAATATTTAAGCCTAAACTCAAATAGGCTCTGACAACTTTATGGTATTTTCTTGGTGGGAGAAAGTGTCCACTGCTGAAATCAACCAGACTCAAAAAGATGCTATTAAAATAAAAAACAGAGTAAAGCTAAAGTAATGGCTTTATTTCCTCTTACGACTCTATATTAGATCATTTTCTAAGTTGCAATAGTGAAATACCTGTGACCAGGTGCTTTATGAAGAAAAGACGTTTCTTTGGCTCTTGGGTTTGGAAGCTGAAAGTTCAGTGTTAACACTGGTTCTAGTGATACCACCATACACACAGTGCATCATAATTGTGAGAATGAGAATATGACAGAGACAGACAGACAGACAGACAGACACAAAGAGATTGGTCATATGGCTAGACAGAGGCCAGAACTCAAAGTGGCTCTGAGATAACACTGGTCCTTCTCGAGTGAATTCATACTCCCATGAGAATCACCTTAATCCCATTTAAGGTCTTCCACACCAATGATCTAAGGAGACCTTTCACTAGGCCCATTTTGAGTATCAGGGTGGGGGTGAGGGGTGGGGAGGGGGAGGTGGGGCGTGAACTCAAGGCCTGGGCACTGTCCCTGAGCTCTGTCACTCAAGTCTAGTGCTCTACTACTCTGAGCCACACCTCCACTTCTGGTTTCCTGATGTTAATTGGGGCTAAGGGTCTCAGGGACTTTCCTGCCTAGGCTGGCTGTGAACCATGATCCTCAGATCTCAGCCTCCTAAGTAGCTAGGATGACAGGTGTGAGCACCAGTATCTGGCTAAGCCCCACTTCTTAAAGATTCCATACCATTTCCAAAGACTTCCACTCTGAGGATCGAGCTCCCAACACTTGAACCCTAGAGAGACATACTTAGTTCTTATACAAATCACAGCAATCTCTTGAAATTTTATTATTAAGCCATGGTTTTAGAAGCAATCCTATTAAAAAAAACCACTTCAATATGAATTTGAATGCAGAAGAGAATGGAGAGCGTTCTTCCCTTAAAATCCTGGTCCTATCCCCCACCTGTGTCCATTTCACCCCTAAGCTACTTTTGGGGGGAGGGGAGATATCAGTCCCAGGGCTTGAACCCAGGGTCTGGGAACTGTCCCTGCTCTGTGCTCAAGATTAGTGCTCTACTTTACAACGTCGGTGCAGGGTGGGGGGACGGGGGGGGGAGGGAGGGGGGAAGGAGAAGGATTGGGATGGGGGG
>NW_012278491.1:0-2455 GCF_000151885.1 Dipodomys ordii
CCCCCCCCGGAGCCCTGGGGTAACTGTCCTGAGGTTCCCAGGGCCCCCCCCCCCGGAGCCCTGGGGTAACTGTCCTGAGGTCCCCAGGGGCCCCCGGCTCACGCTTGGTTCTATCACACGATGTGCTAACTGCTATTTATTTCTGCTAAAATATGTGGAGCCTTAACATGACATCTGACAAAATGGTAAAAAATAAAATGAGGCAAACAAATGTTTGTGGGAAAGTTCGAAACTTTTCCTTTATGGTCCTTGGGTCCTCCCCAAGCTTCTCCCCACCTGCTCCTGGGAGTGACTAGCATGCCCAACACCCAGGGTGACCAGCATGCCCAACACACACCCAGGGTGACCAGCATGCCCAACACACACCCAGGGTGACCAGCATACATGGCACACACCCAGGGTGACCAGCATACGTGTCACACACCCAGGGTGACCAGCGTCCCCGGCACACACCCAGGGTGACCAGCATACGTGGCACACACCCAGGCTAACCAGCGTATGTGGCACACACCCAGGGTGACCAGCATGCCCAACACACAGCCAGGGTGACCAGCGTCCCTGGCACACACCCAGGGTAACCAGCGTATGTGGCACACACCCAGGGTGACCAGCATATGTGGCACACACCCAGGGTGACCAGCATGCCCAACACACACCCAGGGTGACCAGCATTCCCGGCACACACCCAGGGTAACCAGCGTCCCTGGCACACACCCAGGGTGACCAGCATACGTGTCACACACCCAGGGTGACCAGCATCCCCGGCACACACCCAGGGTGACCAGCGTACGTGTCACACACCCAGGGTAACCAGCGTACGTGTCACACACCCAGGGTGACCAGCGTCCCCGGCACACACAGGGTAACCAGCGTCCCTGGCACACACCCAGGATGACCAGCATACGTGTCACACACCCAGGGTGACCAGCATCCCCGGCACACACCCAGGGTGACCAGCGTACGTGTCACACACCCAGGGTGACCAGCGTCCCCGGCACACACAGGGTGACCAGCGTACGTGTCACACACCCAGGGTGACCAGTGTCCCCGGCACACACCCAGGGTGACCAGCATCCCCGGCACACACACATCAAGGTTCAGTGGAAGTGAGCCCTACTCCTCAAACCTCTCTTGGAGACCAGCTTCAGGCAGAGAAACAGCGCTCATGGTCAGATGCCTGTATGCATGGAGCAACACGGCACTGCACAGGGTGCGAGCTGCTTTCTTCCAAAGCCACTTGACATTATAACGTCCCTCACAGGCCATTTAAAACACGCAGTGCAGGCAGGCGGCTGCAGCGGCCTGTGAGAAACGGGAGAAGCATTGGGTCTGTCCTGTCCAAATGACTCTGAGTCCTCTGTGGCCCTGGGGCTGGATTTTCTCCACTCCAACCCTTGACCGGGAGTGTGCTAACACACAGACACCAGCACCTGCTCTGAACTTCACAATGACAGTGTGTTGATACAGCGAAAGCAGCGTGCTATTTGGAAACGGGAAGGTTTTTGTGCAAAACTGTGGCCTGGAAATTCCACCCATCTCATACCTAATTAAAACATTTTTAGCCAAATTTAATAATTTCTTCTCATAACAGTCTGATAAAGTCTAACTACTTGCTAATCAAGACATGATTAAAAGAAAAAGGAGATCTCACACTCAGTTTGCTAACATGCTTTCTGCCGAACACATGATTCAGCTTTTTAAACCTCTTGATTCAGAGCTTATATTTGTACTCCTTCATAAGACAACACAGCATTTAAGTACTTTATCAGTTATATGACTATTTTTTTCCTCTAATAATAATGACATGGCAAACTGAATTTAATAATTTACACTGTGAAGTGCCCTGGGAAAGGGCTGCTGTGTGCCACGGAAGATGTCAGACAGGCACTCAAGAGGACCAGCTCCCTACAACAGCCCCCGCCCTGCCCGCCGGCGCGGGCCGCAGGCATTGCTGACTAAAGTACCATCGGAGTAACTGCTCGATTTCACCGCACACTAACGTTCAACTAAAAAGGAAATGGAGCCTGAGCCCGTGAGGAGGGGGGTCCTGAGAGCGACACCCATTTAGAGTGGAGGTGACGGGTCTGCCCGGGAGTCTTGTCAGACCTGAGACCGGAATCATCACCACCAGAGACGTGGAAACGAGCCGGAGACGCACGGTTCGCCTGGAACCCGGGAGTGAGGTGTGCCCACATTCCCTTCACCCGTGTGGTGGTGTGAGCTGTCCCGTCTCTGCCCCCATGGGACCCCAGTCTGCAGCGCCCAGCAGCTGAGCTCCAGCTTGGCTTTCCAGGACAAGCTCTCTTACCTGGGGCGGGGGGGGGGGAACCCAGGCTCTTTGAGAATCACACTTTCATTTATGACTAAGAGCCACCATCCTGTGTCTCCAGGATGAGCAAAGGTCGGAGGAGGAGGAGAAGGAGTTGGGGAAAGGGGAAGAGAAGGGGAGGGGGAG